>NW_027417224.1:0-112929 GCF_009905375.1 Apium graveolens | reverse complement strand
AAACGTCCTTTATTAAGTATATAGCATCCATGCAAGATAGAAGTCCTCCAATAGTAAATCATTAGAATCAATATTCTGGAATCCCAACCCGGCGCGGCCGCACACTTCATCAGCGCGGCGCGGGCTCCTTGACAAATGGGTGCGAGTGCGCCATGCTTCTGGAAAAACTTCTGAATTTCTTTAATTCCTGCTGCAATCGAGTTGGCTTCCAGAGCTTTATTCTTTGGACATCATCTAACACCATATTAGTACCAATATAACGCTAATTCACCTGACTCTAGATAATGTCTTAAATGCAAAAACACTAGAAAAACACATTAAAATACCAACAACTTGAGTACATTTACACCAATTCAAAGCTTTACGGAGCATAATAAAGTATCATAAATGCCACTCAACACCACTGTCACTCCTCAATCTTTTCACACATTCTTGATCTTCAGCCTGCTTCTCAATCTTCTTGATGTGTTCAATTATGATACGTGGAGTTTCATCTTTAGAGTGCATAAATTTTACCCATGTGTATCTGGAGTAGTCATCCACCATCACAAGTGCATATCTTTCTTGAAATTGACATGACATTAACTGGTCCAAATAAGTCCATGTGAATAAGTTGCAAATGTGCACTAATAGAATTCACAGTTTTACTCTTGTGACTTGATTTCTTCATTTTTCCTTTTTGACAAGCTTCGCAAACTTCATTCTTAGCAAACTCCAAATTAGGCATGTCTCTCACTAACTCCTTTTTGACTAGAGTGTTGATCGCCTTGAAATTCAAGTGAGATAGTTTCTTATGCCACAACTTGCTTTGCTCTACAGATGCCTTGGTGTAGAAGCAAAAAATTCCATCCTCATTTGCTGAGTCCAAGTTCTGCAACAAATAAGCTTCCCTTCCTTGCTCCTTTTAGAGCAACTTCACCAGTCTTTTTGCTGACAAAAGTGCATTCTTCTTTGTCAAATGAGACCTTCAATCCTTTGTCTGTAAATTGACTGACACTGAGAAGATTTACTTCAAGACCAGCTACCAGTGCTACATCTTCTATGACAATATTTGCAGAAATCAATTTGCCATATCCCATTGTGAAACATTTGTTGTTGTCTCCAAAAGTCACTAATGGGCCAACCATCTCCTCAAATTGTGATAGCAGGGCCATATCACCTGTCATATGTCTTGAACATCCACTATCTATGATCCATATGACTTTCTTCCTTTTACTCTGCCATAATGAGGATTAAGTGTGTTTAGCAACCCAAGCAATGTTGGGTACTTTCTTCTTGTTAACAATGAGCAGAATTTGAATGAGTTGTTTCAGAAGAATAGTGTTCATGGACTGTTGTGCATTCTCCCTTTTTGATGCAGACCCAACATTCACTTCTTTGAGGTCTACTCTCAGCTTATGGCAACTTTTAATCACTTTCAAGTTGCAAGGGATTCAATCAAACTTTCACAGAATGAGTAGGATCTTTACATTCATTGTACTTGCATGCTCCTTCTACTGGCTTGCTAACAACCTTTTTACAAAGGTTAGATGATTCACTGAGCCATATTTTTGACGTTGTTTCCTTGGAGCATTTGCAATAAATGCAAAGTTATTGCTTTTGTTTATCCCAATCTTTCATTTTATTATTTCTTCTTCTTTTCTTGCATCTTCAGTTTTTACTTCCTTAACAGGTGTCTTGGAATCTTGGTTGACCATGGGCTTCTTTTCAACTTTGGAAGTTGGAGTTGTTTCTGCATTTTTCTTTTCATTGTCTTCATCAACAATTTCTCTCTTTATGATCAACTCTTCTTCACTGAAGTCTACTTCACATGCTTTGAACATAGGTGAACCAACCTTTATCAGCATGACTGGGACATCTTCATTTTCAGTAGCTTTTCCTTTACCACCTGCATCTTTCTTGTTGTATTCAAAACATTATAATCAAGACCAATAGCTATGTTAGCATGTTCTTCTCATGGTACTAACCAACCAACTCAGATGCATTCCTGAAAGACTTTAACTTTACTTCATTCTTTTCCAGCTTCTCCCTTAACACAGCTTCAATTTCAGCAGCACACTTCAACTTGTTTTTCAGATAATCATTTTCTTGCTTGACTGACTCAAGCTCTATAAGCAGTAGATCCATCTTTTTCTTCTCACTCTCAAGCTTTTCATTAGCTTTTGTTAGCCTACTAACTTCCTCAATAGCTGCTACCATGCTAGTGTGTGTATGAAACATCTCTACACTCATCTTTTCCACATTCACCTTATATTGGCTAGCATTTAAATCAATAGTGGTTAGAGTTGGTACCTCTGATTTTGATATGGATGTCTCCATGCTCAAAAGCCATTAGTACACAGTTTCCACTTCTTCATCATCATTGTCAGTGTCATCCCAACTCTTTCCTTCTGCAATATAGGCTTTTCCAGACTGTTTCTTCAAGAGAGCTTCATACTTTGCTTCTAGTTCCAAGTAAGCTTTATCCTTCTCACCTTTTGGGCTTTCTGCATTCAGTAGCAAAGTGACCCAACTCATCACAGTTGAAGCACCTTATCTTTGATCTGTCCACGGATCCTGTTTTATAGCCACCTTTGCTAGCTGAATTGTACTGAGTTTTTGGTTTCCAATTGTTGTTGTTGGAAGATTGTCCCTTGATTTTGAAAAACCTTGGCTTCTGTTAGTGTGGTGATTCTCAATGATTAGGAGGAGCTCAGGATCTGACTGTGGATGTTACGACCGGCATTTTATGTAATATTATGTGAATAATATTAAGTTAAATAAAAATATTCAATGCTTGTACGTTTGTGTGAGTGAAAATTTCTGCATTATAAATTTGCTTTGGGTAGTATATGATTTTTCAAAGCAAGAATTTATTTAATTTCTTTATTTTTGATTTATAAGGAATATTCTAAGCTTTGGAAAAATTTTCTTTTAAAAGACATTTTGTACACAAATTGTGAAAATGATTTTATAAAGTCTCTAAAAATACAAGTTAATTTATGGTAGAAATTTTATAATTTTTGAACTTGTATTTTATTTATAAAAATAAATCATTATAAATTTTAGTTGTCATAATATTAAATTACATGAATAACCTTGCATGCAAACTCTCTTCTATTTAACCAAAGGGCAAAGAAGACATTCTCCACCCCACTAACTCACATTTTGCTAGCCAAATTACCTCCTTGACCTTGCATGCAAATTTGCCTAACTTTAGCTAGAGGGTTACTCTTGTCATTTCCTAAATCCACTCACATTTAGCCTAGTCAAAGACATAAAAACAAAACTAAAGTGATGATCACTCCATTTTCACTCCACCCTCCCTTTTCTCCTCCCTCCCTCTCGGCTCAACCCTCCCTCTCGGCCATCCCATAGCCGAGGCCCTCCATCCCCTTCATTTCTTCATTCTTTCACCCAAACAATCATCTTATATTCAAGTAATTTTACTCCCTATATGTTATTCTTATATATTTCAAAAGTTAGAGTGAAAAACCTATGTTTTGACCTTGCATGGTGATGTTTTTGTTAAACTCAAAGTGAACCTCCTTGATTCTTGTGAATCTAAGGCTTTCACCATGAGTTATAGTATCATAGGGTCAAGAATGGCTAGACATAAGAGTGTTACACTATGCGAATGCTGTTTTTACCCTAATCCATTCGGCCATGACTTGATAGGAGCCGAATGGATGGTGTTTTGTTGCCTTGTTAACATTTTTGTGTATTTTGTGATGATAACATGAATTTGTAGTAAAGTCTTGATAAAATCCTTTTGCATGCTAGTTGATCATTTAGTTGTAATCCATGTTAGGCTTGCATGTTGAATTATGATAAAAATTTATTTGGAAATCATGTTGATTTGGCTTGAAAGATCCGAAAGCATGCATGCATGCAAATCACTTTTGATTTTTGGAAGTTTTGATCATTTAGATTCATGGTTGTTAGTGAGCCTTAATTTCAGTAGGAATAATGTATAATATTGATTTATACTTCTTATTGCATGGTAATAATTCGTGGTTATCTTTTATAAAAAAATATATATATATCTTGTTGCTTCAAGAGCATAAAGTTTGTGATTTGTAAGAGTAGTCTCTTTTTTTGCCATAGTTGCACCATAGGTAAGGATGATCTCACCAAGGGTATTTTGAGAAAAAGGGAGTTAGTTCAGTAGAATACCAAGTATAGTCTTGGTTTAAGTATTTAGTTGTTGATAATTGGGTTTGTCAAGTCAAAACCTTGGAAAATGAGAGTTATAGTTTCTGCAGAAAAATCAGTTTAGTACCCTGAGGTTTAGAGTGAGTTTTGACCATGTCATTGATGTGCACTTTGAGGCCCAAGCCACCAGAAGTTAGTATGGGGAGTATATAATAGGTTTTAGGAGTTGGTTGGAGGTTTGCATGTCATTTGGTTAGGTGCACAAGTAGAATAACAAAATCTGTCCAGCAGGGGACAGTTTTGTTGCAACTTAGAAATAGGGAGATTTGGCCATGTCATGGGTAGGCCCTCATTAGGCCCAATTGGGCCTTAGTTAGAGGGTATGTCAGAGAAGTTTTTCCAACCATAGTTCATAGGATATGAGCTAGAACCATGTGTCACAAGTTAATTCAAGTCAGGGCATTTTCTGCCCAGAAAAACAGGGGAACCTTGGACTTTTAGCTTAGGCCCAAGAAGGCCCAAGCCAGGCCTTTGAGCCACATCAAGCTTGTGAGATGCCCTTAGGTCAGGAGAGTCTTGTGTAAAAATTTTGAAGAAAAACTTGTAGTTTAAGAGTGTCTAATGCACTCAAGAAACCTTAGTTACCATTCTGAAATTTGCACCAGTGAGCACTTTCACTTATCACATAGTTTTAGGACACTTAGAAGTGAGTATTAGGTCGACCACCATAGTTGTAAGATAGTATAAGGTCAGTAGCAAAAGGCACAAGTGAGGGTCAATAGGTTTTGGATAATTTAGGAAAGGCACATTGAGTTAGGAAGCCCAAATTCGAAGACTTCGTTTAGTTAGCGACCAAGTAACTTAAGTGGTGAGTCGAGATCATCCAAGCCTAGTGTGGCATTATGGTGTATGATGTTATTTGGTATTAATATACGATATGTGATTATGTGGCTACGTGTGTACATTTGAAAATATAAATGGTGGATATGAATTAAGTGTGTATAGGCCTAAGTGCCATCCATGTTTAATTTCGGGTTGTAAATAGGTTAAGATGGAAAGAATATATTATAATGAGGATTATTATTATTTATGTAGGATCTCGAGACGAGGGAAAACTTGCCATAAAAGTCGAGTGAAGCTCCAGTTGTTGCTCCTACCAGTCAGACCAGACCAGTCTATCTCAAGGCAAGTGATTCAACTTGACCTTCGCATTTACTGTAAACAGTTCATATATATATCGATGCAATTATCCTGAGTCATTTTGATATATTTAAATCAAGAGTATCTTTTGTTTATCTTTGAGTTACATAGAGATGCCATGAACCCTCGAGTACGTATTGCAAGTAGTTCAAAAGTCTTTCATGATAGTTTAATGCCATGATAAAATAGAGTGTTATAATACCTTATTGATCCTTTTGATTATCATGCTATTGATCCCTGAGAAATCTTGATGTTGCACCCTGATGCTTTGATTCAACTCTTGAAATAACCTCGATAGAAACTTTATCTTGATACCTAAAAGCCAATCTTTTCTTAAATTCATTCATGATTGTTTGATAACCCTATCCTTACCCTAAAGCTTGATACCCTGTTATACTGAGCTGATGATCACTTCTTTATATTTTAACACCTCTATCCTATTGGAACCAGTGATGCTTATCTTCTTGATGTTCTAATACCTATACCTTGTCTACAACCATTGCTTTAAGCCTAGTTTGGCATTACTCTTTCATATTATCCAATAGCCTTGCTTAATTTCCTTGTCAAAATTCTTGTTTATGGAAATCTCTCGATTACCCTAATATAGTAAAGTCTAGTGGATCATGGCCCTGAGATTTAGTGTCATATTTCCAGTGTTTCAAGTTGATCTATAATCCCTGATAAAAATGATTCAGTCAAAAGAGATTTTGTCATAAATCGGCATCAGTTTTCAAAATGAATAAAAGGTGGATTTTTCAGTCCCAAAGGGGGACAAATGTTTTCTTGAATGGTGGATCTGGACTGAGACGCGAGTCCTTTCCACACTTATATTAGGCTTAAAAGTTGCCTAGGGATTCCCAATAATGTTTTAGAACCCAGCGAGGTTCGGGATTACTTCGCGGCTGATCACCGGCTGTAATCCGTAGCGTCATAAAATGATTTTGATTAAGAATGGTTTTAAAATTTGTTTTGATGCAAGCAAAATGATGCCAACTCACATAAGTTTTATCTCTCGATTATCATTGATTATGTCATTCCATTGTCATTCCTAAAGGTATATCTCGATTTATGCTTTGCGTTGTATTGTTAGCACTTGTTGAGCTTTTGGCTCACTTCTTGCTTTACCCTGATATTACAGCTAGCAGCCATGGTTAGATTCAAGCAGACTGCCCGTAAGACCTGTGATGCTGATGCTTATGTTCGAGCTCAGGTAGAATAAGTAATAATAGTTGTGTGAGGACTCGGTATTTGTAATCAGATGTAATAGTTGGTAGTGTTGGGCTGTTCCAAACCCTAAACTGTAAGATCTTGGATTTTGGTTGTGTAATACTCATTAAAATGATGTAATAGCTATAATTATTTTGCTATTTAAGTTGGGGGTGTGACAGGTTTTGGTATCAGAGCTACGGTTTAGAGTCCCTGGACAGCCCAAATAGGTTATAGGATTTGTGTGTAGGTTATAGATATTGCGAGAGAAGGTAAAGTAAATTATTATTAATACTCCTCTTATTGGTTGTCAGCAAAGGGCGCATTCCTCGTCATCCTCTGGGTCGGACGACACTATTGCTTTCTCCGTGTATGCTGAGTTGAGGCGCGAGTTCGACATGCTTCAGGGCAAGTACGACCGACTGATAGACCGACTGAAGAACGTGTATCCGGACAGCCGAAACTACGAAGGGAAGCCCAAGGAGCAGATGATTGCGAGACTTGAGACCTTGGTTCGGTACGTCAACACTAAGCTTGAGGAGATGCCAGCACACCGGGACCGTACCAGCCAGTATGTCATTCAGATGGTGGCGGATGAGCTCCAGAGCATTGTGAAGACGCTTCGAGAGGAAAAGACTACCAAGCCCCGTTCAGATGGAGTGGAGCCTTAGTTCTTTCCATTTACCTTTCATGTTGTTGTACTATCAGACTCTATGGAATCCCCAGTTGTTTCCGTCTTTCCTTTAAATAAGCCTGTTATTTCTAGAATCAGACTATGTCCCAATCCTATGTACTGTGACCTTTAAAATTTCAATAATTATGTGCTATTGTTCCATTGCTCTCAACTGTTATTTTATGTTTTATCATCATATCTGCTTAATTTGGAAACTTGACCCCATATGTAAACAAGAATGCCATGCGATACCCTCGAATCATTTTATCATTCATATTTGTTATAACACAACTCTTATTTCAGGATCATGCCTCCCAAAAAGAAGAATCCAACAACCACCTTCACCACAGACCCAAATATTCTTCGACTACTGGAAACCTTGCAACAGCAAACCAATGCTATAGCTCAACAACAACTAACTCTTCAACAACGAATTGAAAACCAAGATAACCGTGAGCCATATCAACCACCTGAACCACCAGTACCACCAAGACAAATTGTCACTTTCAAGGCTTTTCAGATGTGAATCCACCTGTATTTCATGATACCACTGATCCAGTGATAGCAAACACATGGATCAAGGAGATGGAAAGGGCTTTTGAGTTGGTACAGTTAGGGGACGATCAGAAGACGCTGTATGCCACTTACTTCTTGAAGGGAGAAGTCATTTATTGGTGGGAATCAGTAAAAGCTATGGAAGTCACTCAGCAGATTTCTTGGGAGAGATTTAAGAAGTTATTTCTGGACAAGTATTACCCTAAGTACATGCAGAATCAGATGGAGCTAAAATTTCTTGAGTTAAAGCAAGGGAACATGACTGTACTGGAATATGAGAAGAAGTTCACTGAGTTGTCAAGGTTTGTGACAAAGTATACTAGCACTGAGGAAGAAAAAGCAAAGAAATTTCAGCAAGGATTGGAGCCTTGGATCAGAGATAGGGTGGCTATGTTTGAGCTTGAAACTTATGCGGGAGTAGTACAGAAAGCTGCTCTGATTGAGAATAATGGGATGCAGTCAAGGAAAGAGAGGGATAACAAGAAGAGGAAGGTTCCATTTTATGGAGAAAAGTCTGAAGCTGGAAGTTCGCAAGATCGGAATGTAAAGAGGATTGGTTTCCAGAAGGGCGGAAATTTTCAAAGGAAAGGAAATTTGGGCAAAAGGCAAGAATCAAAAGGGAACAATCAGGCAAGCCAAGGGCAAGTTGGAGAAAACAGGTTCCAGAGGCCAGAATGCAAGCACTGTGGAAGAAGGCACCCCGGAGTATGCAATAAGCTGAGTATGACCTGTTATAGGTGCAATCAGAAGGGACATTTGGCAAATGAGTGCAAGATGCCGAAGCCAGGAGTTACGTGCTACAAATGTGGGAAGACTGGACACATGGCTAGGGAGTGTAAGGCAACAGGACCAGTCAGAGCTCTGATGAACGTGGCAAGTACCAGTGCAAGCGTGCCAGCTGAGGTATTGGCATTACCTCCACCACCCGCACCAACCCCGCAAGCAACAGCAAGGACATTTGATCTAAAGATGAAAGATGCTGTTCAGAATTCTGAGGTGATAGCAGGTACACTTTTACTCAATAATGTCAAAGCCAAAGTATTGATTGATTCGGGAGCCACAAGATCTTTCATATCAGAATCTTTTGTTGATAAGATCCAATGTGATAAAACGGTTATGAGTGAGGTAGTAAATGTGGTAATTGCGAACCAAGAGAAGATTCCTGTGAATCAATTTTGTCCAAAATGTGAGATTGATATTTCGGGATATAAGTTCTCGGCCGACTTGATACTCTTCAAGCTGGGAGAGTTTGATATAATTTTAGGAATGGATTGGTTAGGAGAGAATAGCGCTCAGATAAATTGTAAGACCAAGAGAGTGTATTTAAAGACGAAGAGTGGAGAGAAGGTAGTATTTAAGGGACAGAGGCAAGAGCGACTATTTCTTACAATTATTCAGGCTAAGAAGTTACTTAGAAAAGGTTGTGAGTCGTTCCTAGCATATGTAGTGGATTCAGAGAGAGGCAGCCCCAGCATGGAAGATATTCCTGTAGTTAATGAGTTCCCCGATGTGTTTCCCGACGAACTACCAGGCTTACCACCAGATCGACAAATTGAGTTCGAGATCAACCTTGCTCCAGGCACGGAACCAGTTTCAAAGGCTCCGTATAGGATGGCACCAGCAGAAATGAAAGAGTTGGCGAGCCAGCTACAAGAATTATTGGATAAGGGAGTGATACGACCAAGTACGTCGCCATGGGGAGCACCTGTTCTCTTTGTGAAGAAGAAAGATGGGAGTATGCGTCTATGCATAGATTACCGGGAGTTGAATAAAGTAACGATCAAGAACCGCTACCCGCTACCAAGGATAGATGACCTTTTTGATCAGTTAAAGGGAGCAAAATGTTTTTCGAAGATTGACTTGAGATCGGGATACCATCAATTAAAGATCAAGGAAGAAGATATTCCCAAGACCGCATTTAGGACCAGATATGGGCATTATGAATTCCTAGTAATGCCGTTTGGATTGACCAACGCTCCGGCCGCATTCATGGATCTGATGAATCGAGTATTTAAGAAGTATTTGGATAAATTTGTCGTGGTATTTATTGATGACATCCTTATTTATTCTAAATCGGAAGAAGAACATATGCAGCACCTCTGGATAGCATTGGAGATACTCCGACAAGAGAAGTTGTATGCCAAGTTTACCAAATGTGAGTTTTGGTTAAAGGAAGTTCAATTTTTGGGGCATGTTATTGGAAATGATGGAATTAAAGTGGATCCGGCGAAGATTGGCAGTTATGAGTTGGGAGAGGCCAAGGACTCCTACGGAAGTGCGAAGTTTTCTAGGATTGGCCGGATACTATAGAAGATTCGTCAAGGATTTCTCGAAGATCGCCACACCATTGACCAAGTTAACCAGAAAGAATCAAAAGTTTGAATGGAGTGCAGAATGTGAAAATAGCTTTCAAGAGTTAAAACAGAAGTTGGTAACAGCTCCGGTGTTGGTACTTCCAGATGATCAAGGGAATTTTGTAATATTCAGCGACGCTTCACATAAGGGTTTGGGTTGTGTGTTGATGCAACACAGTAAGGTAATAGCATATGCGTCAAGACAGTTGAAGCCGCACGAGTTAAAGTATCCGACGCATGACTTGGAACTAGCCGCCATAGTGTTCGCACTCAAGATTTGGAGACACTATCTCTATGGAGAAAAGTGTGAAATCTACACGGATCACAAGAGTTTAAAGTACATTTTTACTCAGAAAGAGCTCAATATGAGGCAGAGGAGATGGCTGGAATTGATTAAGGACTATGACTGTTCGATAAATTACCATCCTGGAAAGGCGAACGTAGTGGCCGATGCGCTGAGTCGGAAGGAAAGATTGAATATAATGATAACATCAAAAGAGTTATCTGAAGAAATCGGAAAATTTGAATTGGAACTTTGTGCTTATGGGAAAGTCAAAGAAGTTTGTCATGCAATGACCTTTCAGCCAACACTACTGGAAAAGATAAAGAAGTATCAAGAGGAAGTAATGGAAAAAGAGAAAAATCAGTTATCTGGAGAAGAGATTAATACTAAAAGGGATGAGCAAGGAATACTAAGGTTTTCATCCAGAATATGGATTCCCCATGTATCTGAATTAAAGAATGAGATCCTCCATGAAGCCCACCATTCGAAATTTTCAATCCACCCGGGAAGCACCAAGATGTATCAAGACTTAAAGAAGAACTTTTGGTGGCCAAATATGAAAAGAGACGTGGCAGAATGGGTTGCGAAGTGCTATACCTGTCAGAAAGTAAAGGCAGAACATCAACGACCAAGCGGATTAATTCAGCCCCTGAAGATTCCAGAATGGAAATGGGAAAATATCGCTATGGACTTTATAGTAGGACTACCACGAACAAAGTCCGGACATGACGCATATGGGTTATAATTGATCGTCTTACGAAGTCGGCGCATTTCCTTCCAATAAATGAGAAGTCGTCACTGGACAAGTTGGTTCATCTGTATGTGCACGAAATCGTATTAAGGCATGGAGTACCTGTATCAATAGTTTCAGACAGAGATCCCGATTTAACTCAAGATTCTGGAAGCAATTCAGGAATGTCTTGGCACGAAGTTGAATATGAGCACGGCGTATCACCCGCAGACTGATGGCCAGAGTGAAAGAACAATTCAAACAATGAAGACATGTTGCGCAGTTGTGCAATCGATTTTGCTGGAAGTTGGGACGACCACCTGCCATTGGATTGATTTTCATATAACAACAGCTATCATTCCAGTATCGGCATGCCACCATATGAAGCTTGTACGGGCGAAAATGTATCACCAACAAGTGGGATGAAGTAGGAAGAAGGAGATTCTCGGCTCAGAATTGGTACAACAGTTGCATGACTCAGTCAAGTTAATTCAGAAAAGGTTGCTTGCTGCTCAAGATAGACAGAGGAAGTATGCGGATCCAGGCGTAAGGATGTTCAACTTCCAAATGGCGAAGCGTGTGTTGCTAAAAAGTGTCACCTAGGAAAGGGTTGATAAGATTTGGCAAGAAAGGAAAGTTAGCACTAGATACGTAGGTCCTTTTGAGATTTTGAGTCAAGTAGGAAAGGTGGCCTACGAGTTGGCCTTACCACCTCAGTATCAGCATGTGCATAATGTGTTCCATGTGTCGTTGCTTAAGAAGTACAATCTGACGCTAGCCATGTGATAGAATATGAACCTGTAGAATCAGGCAGACCTGTCATTTATGGAGCAACCGGTTTAAAGTACTCGACTGGCAAGTAAAGAGTCTTAGAAATAAATCAGTAAAGTTAGTGAAAGTACTTTGGAGGAACCCTAAGGTCGAAGAGTCGATTGGGAGTTAGAGTCTGATATGCGTTCCCGGTATCCTCATATGTTCTCTTAGATTCTGGGGACAGAATCCCTTAAGGGGGGAGAGGATGTTACGACCGACATTTTATGTAATATTATTTGTGAATAATATTAAGTTAAATAAAAATATATTCAATGCTTGTACGTTTGGTGAGTGAAAATTTATGCATTATAAATTTGCTTTGGGTAGTATAGATTTTTCAAAGCAAGAACTATTAATTTCTTTATTTTTGATTTATAAGGAATATTCTAAGCTTTGGAAAAATTTCTTTTAAAAGACATTTTGTACACAAATTGTGAAATGATTTTATAAAGTCTCTAAAAATACAAGTTAATTTATGGTAGAAATTTTATAATTTTTGAACTTGTATTTTTTTTATAAAAATAAATCATTGGAAATTTTAGTTGTCATAATTAAAATTACATGAATAACCTTGCATGCAAATCTCTTCTATTTAACCAAAGGGCAAAGAAGACATTCTCCACCCCACTAACTCACATTTTGCTAGCCAAATTACCTCCTTGACCTTGCATGCAAATTGCCTAACTTAGCTAGAGGGTTACTTGTCATTTCCAATCCACTCACATTTAGCCTAGTCAAAGACATAAAAACAAAACTAAAGTGATGATCACTCCATTTTCACTCCACCCTTCCTGTTATGGATTAAAACTACATATATAATTGCTGTTAATACTAAGGAAGTGAGCTTCGAGGCTCGATTTGACTGCTCTTGTGTTTCGTGACTCAATCTGCCTTAACAAGATGCCTACGTACCTTGCTGATGCCAAGGATCAAGTCAAAAAACGTAGTTCTGATTGGTGGGGGGTGAGACCCTTATATAGATGTGGGAGTCCTTGAAGTGGACTTGGTATAGGAGACTTGGTGGATAAGCCTCTGAAGGATAGACTAGGAGTCCTAGGAGTAGGAAGCTGATTCCTTATCCTTTTAGGTCCCCTTGAGGCTAATCTCTAAGGATTATATCCTCATCGGGACTCTTTTCAACATTGATTTCTCCCTTATTAATTAATTACGAAATTAATTAATAATCAGGGCTTTTGGGCCTTTTTTTATTCCACCAGGCCTGATCTGGTCCGTCAGGCTTAACCTTTCTGGTCTGAATATTATACATCTTATTATTGGGTCCAGCAGCCATTATTAATAAAATCAGGATTTATTTATCCCTATCATTTGCCCCCAACTTTTGGGAAACATCGATTAGGTTTCACAGAAGTTAAGTCTATTCATTCCCTTACGGGTTTCGTTCTTGCGTAAAGTGTGGAGAGACCTACGTTTACAACGAGTTTTTCCTTTTATTCAGGAATTATTTTGATTTCCAGGAATTTTTCCCTTATTTCCGGGATTTTTCCCTAATTTCTGGATTTTCCCTAATTTTTCTGGGATTTTTCCTCATTTCTGGAATTTTCCCTAATTTTTCTGGGATTTTTCCTTATTTTCTGGAATTTTCCCTAATTTTTCTGGGATTTTTCCTTATTTTCTGGAATTTTCCCTAATTTTTCTGGGATTTTTCCTTATTTTCTGGAATTTTCAAATTTCCAGCCCTTTTTTCGACCAGGATCCTAGTCGAAATTTCGACCTGGATCCTAGTCGAAAATAGGGGTCAGCCTTATCATCCTGGTCGAAGGATTTCGACTAGGATCCACGACCTGGATTTCGACCAGGATCCTAGTCGAAATTTCGACCTGGATCTAGGTCGTCAATTCCCCACTTTTAGTTTCTGATTTTGAGCCCTTCGACTAGGATTTCGACCAGGATCCTAGTCGAAATTTCGACCTGGATCCTGGTCGAAAATTCTTTGGTTTTCTTGATTCCTGGTCGAAGAATTTCGACTAGGATCACGACCTGGATTTCGACCAGGATCCTAGTCGAAATTCGACCTGGATTTTTAATCCTTATTTCTGTAAAATGCTTGTCTAATTCGACCTCATTCCTAGTCGAAGTTTCGACCTCAATTCAGTTCTATTTTTTCCGCTTTTTTCGTGATCTAGTCGAAAAATTTCGAGCAGGGATCACGACCTGGATTTCGACCTGAATCCTGGTCTTTTTTCTCCGTTATTTTCGGGTGTCTGCTCGAAAGTTTTTGAGCAGGATTCACGACCTGGATTTCGACCTGAATCCTGGTCTTTTTTCTCCGTTATTTTCGGGTGTCTGCTCGAAAGTTTTTGAGCAGGATTCACGACCTGGATTTCGACCTGAATCTGGTCTTACATCTTTTTATTTGGGCCTTACATTTTTTAAGGCTAAAACTGAATTTTCCAAATCCTAATTGGATTTGGGCCTGGATTTCTCTATTGGGCTTTATCAAATATTACTGGGCCTCTTTATTGGGCTTTATCAAATATTACTGGGCCTCTTTATTGGGCTTTATCAAATATTACTGGGCCTCTTTACTGGGCTTTATCACACCCTGTTTAGAATGCCCTAGAATTCCTAGGAATATTCTGGAAGATGCTTTTTCCTGGGCTTTTTCTCATGGGCCTTTGTTCTTAATGGGCTTTTTGTCCCTTCAACTTCTTTTTCCTCCTATATAAAGGAATGAGGAAAGGTCACTACTCCTCACTTCCTCATTCTTTGTTTTCTTCTTCATTCTCCTGCTAAGATTCTCAGAGCAATAACAGCAAGTCGGAGCTCAAAGCCTTTCTCAGGAGTGCTTTTTCAGGTAAGATTTCTCCCTTTGTTTTTTGTGTTCATTTTTCCATTGTGTGCCATTTTAAGACAGCCTATTTACGTGCCTCATACCTTTTTTCAGATGGCTGACAAAAGAATGACTCGTTTGGCCAAGATGAACGTGGCTAGAAAGTCCAATGATTTTCCTATTCGATCGAGGTATACTTCCTTAATCGACATGATCAACACTCGAGGGGACGAGTATCCGTCTGATGCGCATCTGGACGCACACGATCATATCAGCGCCTTACGGGATCCCAAGGAGCTGGAAAAGTTGAGCGGCTGCTTCAGAATCAAAGAACCTTTTAAGCTGGTTCTTGCAGGTCCGGCCGACAGGGCCTGTCAGTGGAAGAAGGACGCGCTATGCGTCTATAGGGATACTCTAAGGGCAGGTATTAGACTCCCTTTTCATCCATTCATTCCTTTACTTTTGGCTGATGTAGGCATCAGCCCTTGCCAGCTTCCCCCCAATTCCTGGAGGTTGATCCTATGCTATCTGTCGCAATGCGCCAAGCACAGCATCCCCACATCTGTTGCTGTTTTCAGGAAGATTTTCCAGTTCAAGAACAGCCCCGATAAAAGTCCGGGTTGGGTTTCTATCAACCAACGCCCCACTATCCCCCATATTGTGAATGGGAAATCCATCCCTGACAACAATTTGGGGTGGAAGAAGGATTTTTTGTTTATAGTTTGGGAGGGTGGAGACTGGGGTTCCCTATTTCGATCTTCTTTTGGGATTGCCGTGGATGGGAGCCCAAATGACATAGCTTTGTCTGAGGAGGAGGCTAGAGGTTTCAACCTCCTGACGCAAGACAACGGCACCTCCCATTCTTGGGATCTTATCCGGGAGACTGTCCTGGTAGAACGCGGCCTCTCGCCCGTTCATAAGAAAAGTAAGTTCCTACCTTCATCTACTTTATTTCCTGCATTTTTATTCCATTAGTTTTCAACTGACTTTGCTTGCCGCAGTGGCTGAGAAGATTGAGGAGGCTACGAAGCCAAAGGACCTGGAAACGACCAGGATGAAGAGGGCTGGGAAGATTTTCAAAGATCCTAGGCTTGGTGATCGCTTCCCTGAGTTCCTCCTTCAGGCTATGGAGCCAAATGAGGAAGGTCCCAGCCAGGTTTTGCGCACCAAGCAGAGGCCAGGGGCCTATTTTCAACCTGCCTGGGGGATCCGGGGCAAGGACTCAATATTGGGCAGCACAGCCCTGTCCAAGGAATGGTCCAAACATTCCATCTCTCCGGTGGACTATCAAGACTTTGTCCTCCAACAGGACTTAGAGGGGAACGAGCTTTTTGGAGCCCAAGCCCTGGCGACAGTACGCACTTTACTTATGCCTTTTACACTTTTCTTTTCATGCTTCTTTTCTAAAGTTTTGCTATTTCTCTTGCAGGCTAACGCCCATTTTCAAGGGGCAATTCACCAAGCTAAGGCTTGGAAGGTTGGCCTGGAAGATGCCAACAAGAAGTTGGAGGAGGCCAACCAAAAAATTGAGGCCCTTGAAGCTCAATTGGCTTCTTCCACTTCTGACCTGGAGACGGCCCGGGCTGAAAACGTAATCTTGAAGGCGCAGAAGGACAAAGCCTTTGACGGCTGGATGGATACCCAAGAATTCAAAGACCTGATGGTGGAGCATGACGCCCTTCTTCACCCAGTCAGCTACAAGGAGGGTTGGGACGCTGCTGTGGAGGCTATCCAGGATGAGTTTCCCGAGATCCTTGAGCAGTCGCCCTTTCCCTGCCCTGTGCGGGTTCCAGAGCTTGGAGGCGTTACTGAGAAGCTTGCTGGCATGATCAGGGATGGAGAAGAGGAAGATTCTTCTGAGGAGGAACTCGAGCCTGCTACTAAGAAGGCAAGGGTGGAAGAACCTTCAAAAGTAGTGCCTCAACAGCCATCATCTCCTGCAGAGGGAACTTCCACAGGGACTTCGGAGGGTTCGACTGAGACTTCTGAAGAGACGACTGAAACTTCCGAGGAGTCGTCGGATAGTGGTTCTGAAGAATCTCAACCTTCCAAGGCCTAATTTTTTTGTATATCTTCTTTATGAACTTTATTTTTATCAGAAGTTGTTACCCTTGGGTTAAATTTTGTATGTTGCTCCTTCGGCCTCTTATCATTATAGTCTTAATGTGTTTAAACATCCTTTAGATAGAAATAACTTAAAACTCTTTAACATGAAGTCTGGTTTTTCAAAACCTTACATAGCATGGGTTCGACCCTAATCAATAATAACTTGACAATGTAAATTCTACTGGAATATAAAATCCTACGCAAGCAAAGCTTCCAGGTGCTTTTAAACCTACTTGCCATAATGACAAGTGAGAATCGTACTTCGCCTATCTTACACGTAGTAAACCTTCAGGTTTTGTGCGTGCCAGGTCCTCGGGACTTCAAAACCATCCACAGTCTCGAGCTTGTAGGTTCCTCTACCTTGAACACTCTTGACTCTGTACGGCCCTTCCCAATTTGGGGCAAGCTTCCCTTTTTGTCCTACACCAGATGCTTCTATCTTCCTCAAGACTAGATCGCCTTGTTTAAAAAACCTTTCTTTAACCCTTAGGTTGTAGTAGAATGAAGCTTTTTTCTGATATTCTACTATCTTTGCATGTGCTTTATCTCGCACTTCATCGATTAAATCCAGGGCTAGCTTCTGCCCTTCCTCATTTTCTTTCTCATCAAAAGCCTGAATCCTTGGAGAAGAATGTGATATCTCCACGGGAACTACTGCTTCTGCCCCATATGCCAACATGAAAGGGGTCGCACCTGTCGTGACTCTACAGGTAGTCCTATATGCCCATAATATGGGAAGTATCTCATCCACCCAATTATTTCTTGACTTCTCGATCCTCTTCTTTAATCCGTCCAGAATTATTCGATTTGCAACTTCTGCTTGCCCATTAGCTTGTGGGTGAGCGACAGAGGTGAACCGTAACTCAATTTCATTTTCTTCACAGTACTTCTTGAATTCCTCATTATTGAATTGCGTTCCATTGTCAGTGACGAGGATACGGGGAATTCCATATCGGCACATAATATTTTCCCACAGGAATTGTGCAACCTGCTTAGTTGTGATTTTGGCCAAAGGTTTGGCTTCGATCCACTTGGTGAAATAATCAATGGCTACAATCAGAAACTTCCTTTGTGCTGTGGCCATAGGAAAAGGCCCTAGAATATCCATCCCCCACATAGCAAAGGGAATAGGTGAGTTGATAGAGGTCAGCATCTCGGGGGGTTGTCTGGCGACTGGTGCATGCTTCTGACAACGATCACACTTCTTTACATATTCTTTGGCATCAGCCATCATTTCTGGCCAATAGAAGCCTAAACGAGTTATCTTATGAGCCAAGGCCCTGCCCCCCAAGTGTTGCCCACAAATGCCTTCATGCACTTCCTCAAGAGCCAAGCGTGCCTCATCGGGCCTGAGACACCTCAAGTAAGGAACCACGAAAGATCTTTTATATAGAATCCCATCTATCAAAGAGTACCTTAGTGCTCGAACAGTTAACTTCCGTGCCTCAATTGTATCGCTTGGCAACCAACCGGTCTGAATGTGAGCCTTGATGGGATCAATCCATGACGTCCCCAAGCCTACGGGAGCCACAAGTTTAACATCTATGCTTCGTGTCTTCAAAACACGGAAGTACACACTTCCTGAACTTTTTCAATCTCAGATGAAGCAAACTTTGATAGCGCATCTGCTTTAGCATTTTCTTCCCTTGGAATGTGTTCAACATGGCATTCATTAAATTGGGTCATCACAGCCCTTACTAGGCGAACATACTTTGCCATCGTATCATCCTTGCTTCAAATTCTCCCTTTACCTGGGATATGATCAACTTCGAGTCTCCACGGACCTTTAAGTTTTGACTCTAAGTGTCCCAGCTAGACCAAGGCCAGCAATCAGGGCTTCATACTCTGCCTCATTGTTTGTGGTTGGGAAGTCTAGCTTCATGGCATACTCAATTAAGAATCCATCAGGGCTTTGCAAAACCAACCCTGCTCCACTGGAATTTGTTTTTGATGCTCCATCAAAATAGAGAACCCAATATTCTTTCTCCTTGTCCCCATTGTCGACTCCCTTTCTTGAGGTGTGGTATCTTCCTGCCCCCCGACTTCTTGGTTGGGTATGGTACATTCCACCACGAAGTCAGCTAGTGCCTGGGCTTTTATGGCCATACGTGGCTTATACTTGAGATCGAACTCTCCCAACTCTATTGCCCACTTAATTAGTCTCCCACTTGCCTTGGGACTGTGAATGATATTTCTCAGTGGCTGATTTGTTAGCACTTCAATTTGGTGAGCTTGAAAATAAGGACGCAGCTTTCTTGAAGCCATCACCAAGGCTAAAGCGAATTTCTCAATGGCTGAATAATTCAACTCAGCACCATGCAAAATTTTGCTGACATAGTATACGGGTTTCTGGACTTTCAGTTCCTCCTTAACCAACACCGCGCTCAAGGCGCTTTCTGAAACAGCCAAGTACAAGAATAAAACTTCACCCAAACTGGCTTGGCCAACAACGGGGCCTGGCCCATATACTTCTTTAACTCTTCAAATGCCTTCTGATTTTCCTCACTCCATACAAAGTCTTTAATGTTCTTTAATGACTTGAAGAATGACAAGCACTTGTCTCCTGACTTGGAGATGAATCGCCCTAGCGCAGCAACCCTTCCTGTGAGTTTCTGAACATCCTTGACAGTTTTTGGGGGTTCCATGTCCAGGATTGCCTTTATTTTATCGGGGTTAGCCTCAATTCCCCTCTTTGAGACCATCAATCCCAAGAATTTTCCAGATCCTACTCCGAAGGCACACTTCGTGGGATTCAACATCATCTTGTGGTACCTCAGGACCTCAAAAGCTTCCCTCAAATGGGTTATATGATCAATCTTTACTAGACTCTTGACTAGCATGTCATCAACATAGACTTCCATAGTCTTCCCAATAAGATCCTTAAAAATTTTATTCACCAACCTTTGATAGGTGGCTCCTGCATTCTTGAGACCAAACGCCATAACAAGATAACAATAAACACCAAAGTCAGTGATAAATGATACCTTTGGAATGTCATCCTTATGCATTTTGATCTGGTTGTATCCGCTAAATCCATCCATGAAACTCAGCATCTCATGTCCAGCGGTGGCATCAATCAAAGTATCAATTCTAGGCAGCGGAAAACAGTCTTTGGGGCATGCATCATTCAGATCGGTGAAGTCTATACACATCCTCCACTTTCCATTAGCCTTCTTCACCATTACAGGGTTTGCTAACCACTCCGGAAATTGAATCTCCTCAATGAAACCAGCCTCTAAGAGCTTTTCCACTTCCTGCTTTATAGCCTCTTGTCTTTCCGGGGCAAAATTTCTTTTCTTTTGTTTCACTGTCTTCCGGCTTGGATCCACGTTTAACTTGTGGGTAATTAACCCCGGGTCTATGCCTGGCATATCAGCTGCTGACCATGCAAACACATCACTATTTTCTTGCAAAAATTTCACTAACTTCCCTCTAAGGGGCTCCTCTAATGTAGCTCCAATGAAAGTCATCCTCTCAGGATTCTTGGGATCTAAAGGAACCGAAACCAATTCTTCTGCTGGCCTTCCTCTATTCTCATTTTCTCGAACATCCATATCTTCAATAGGAAGAACCTGCCCCCCGACTCCATCTGCCCTCAAAGAGGCCACATAACAGCTTCTAGCCATTTTTTGATCTCCCCTCTCTTCTCCAATCCCATTTCGGGTGGGAAACTTCATGACTGAATGGTAGGAAGAGGGGACTGCCTTGAAGGCATGTATCCCTGTTCTCCCCATGATAGCATTATAAGTTGAACTAGCCTTTACCACCACAAAATCCAGCATCTGCGTTGCTTGCCTTGGCTCCGTACCTATGGTGGTTGGTAATTTAATTATCCCTTCCACAGGACATTCTACTCCAGCAAATCCATATATCGGCATGTCGGTTGGTGTCAACTGGGAGTCGTTATACCCCATCCTTAGAAAGGTGTCGTGGAGCAAGATATCCACAGAAGCACCATTATCCACAAGGACCCTCTTAACCGGGCTATTTCCTATTATCGGCGTTATGACCAGCGGGTCGTCATGGGGAAACTTCACACCCTCTAGGTCGGAATCATCAAAAGCCAATGTTACTTCTGTCCTGGCCCTCTTCGGGGCTTCTCCAACAATATGCATAACCTCTCTAGTATATGCCTTTCTGGAATTTTTGGACAATCCAGCAGCAGTTGGACCTCCAAAGATCGTGTTTATACAGGCCCTCGAGGTCTCGGCCCTCCATAAATGGTGTTTATAACTGGTCCTCTAGGTTGGGGATTCCGCCCCTGATCATCTTGGTCCCTCCTACGATCTTCAAAGTTCTTCCTTCCATTATTGTTTCTGTCTCCTCCATCTCCAGTATACTTGTTCAGCCTTCCTTTTCGAATCAAAAACTCAATTTCATCTTTCAACTGCCTACACTCATCGGTGTCATGGCCAACATCTTTGTGAAACCTGCAATACTTGCCCTTATCTAGCTTGGCGGGATCAGCCTTCAAGGGCTTAGGCCAGCGAATATCTCTGTCTTTCTCAATCTCCATCAAAATCTGACTTCTGGGGGCATTCAGCTTAGCGTATTCAGTGAACTTTTGCCCAGGTCCTCCCTTCTTGGGGGTTGAATCAGGGTTTTGTTCAGTTCTAGGATACTTATCCTTAGCGATGTACTCCAAATCAGTTTTTCGTTTCTTGCCTCCAGTGGGCTCATTACTTACTACGGTCTTCCTCATACTCTCTTCAACCTTGATATACTTCCCTGCCCTCTCTTGGAGCTGCAACATGCTCTCAGGGGGTCGTTTGGCCAAAGACATCTTGAAAAACTCATCCCTAGTTCCTTGTTGCAGCGCTATCATGGCTACCTTATCATCAAGGTCTGGGACTTTTAAAGCCTCCTTTGTAAAACGATTTAGGTAATCTCTTAAGGATTCTTTAGCTCCCTGCACAAGACTCATAAGAGATGCTGAACTTTTCTCATGGACTCTTCCACTGATGAATTGCTTAATAAAAGCCTGACTTAATTCTCTGAATGATCCAATAGAATTTGGGGGTAGGCGACTGTACCATCTTTGAGCCATACCCGACAGGGTTTGAGGGAAGGCCCGACATTTTATAGCATCATTCACGGGTTGCAGCAGCAGTGCATTAGAGAATGTCCTAACATGATTAGCGGGGTCTCCCGTGCCATCATAGGCTTTGATAGTGGGCATCTTAAATTTTCTTGAGATATGGGCATTCATTATCTCTTCTGTGAAGGGTGGAGTTGGATCATCAGGATCTCCAAGGGGAAGGAGATTGCTTGGATCAGTTCTTGGGACAGCAGCCCTTCTTCTTACCGGACCATCCAGGTCTATGATAGGAGGAGGATTTCTCCCCCTAGGAGGTATGTGGGGTCTGGTGGCTTGGTAAGCCTCCAAATCACGCCTCAGCCTTTGGATTTCAGCCTCATGAGCCCTGATCTTTTCCTGCACTTCTTGGGGATTCGCCCCTGGGGTGCTTTGGGGGCGTTGCCTTCCATCGGCCATTGGCTCTTTTCCAGGACGCCTCCTTCTCGGGGCCACTTCATCATCCGAAGATTCGGAGTCTCTCTCAGTGTATGGACCAGAAAATTCCCGATCCTCAGGGATAGGATCCAAACCTCGTATATAGGGGGGCGACCGCCCTCGTGCTTCGCTTCGCCCAGCATATCCACTTCCTCCAACCTCAGGGTGAAGGGGCATCCCATAAGGGGGGTTAGTAGTAACAATAGTTGAGTATTCATACCCGACGGGTCGAGAATTCACAGGTATATGTATTTGTTGAACTTGAGGATTCGTACCTTGAACAGTCGGGGGAGTTGTCCCTTGTGGCTGAGGATGAGTTGCCCCTGTCTGGGCTTCCCCTGAGTAGATGCATAAGTTGAATGGGGAGGAACCTCCACGGTTGATGAAATCACCTGGGTTGTCCCTGATGGTGTTCCCTCCTCCAGAGTGCTGGTTGTTCTCCGTGTTCTCGCCATGGTTGTTGTTGCGTATTCCCACAGACGGCGCCAAATGTTATGGATTAAAACTACTATATATAATTGCTGTATTTAATACTAAGGAACGTGAGCTTCGAGGCTCGATTTGACTGCTCTTGTGTTTCGTGACTCAATCTGCCTTAACAAGATGCCTACGTACCTTGCTGATTGCCAAGGATCAAGTCAAAAAACGTAGTTCTGATTGGTGGGGGTGAGACCCCTTATATAGATGTGGGAGTCCTTGAATTGGACTTGGTATAGGAGACTTGGTGGATAAGCCTCTGAATTAGGATAGACTTAGGAGTCCTAGGAAGTAGGAAGCTGATTCCTTATCCTTTTAGGTCCCCTTGAGGCTAATCTCTAAGGACTTATATCCTCATCGGGACTCTTTTCAACATCTGATTTCTCCCTTATTAATTAATTACGAAATTAATTAATAATCAGGGCTTTTTGGGCCTTTTTTTATTCCACCAGGCCTGATCTGGTCCGTCAGGCTTAACCTTTCTGGTCTGAATATTATACATCTTATTATTGGGTCCAGCAGCCCATTATTAATAAAATCAGGATTTATTTATCCCTATCACTTCCTTTTTCTCCTCCCTCCCTCTCGGCTCAACCCTCCCTCTCGGCCATCCCATAGCCGAGGCCCTCCATCCCCTTCATTTCTTCATTCTTTCACCCAAACAATCATCTTATATTCAAGTAATTTTACTCCCTATATGTTATTCTTATATATTTCAAAAGTTTAGAGTGAAAAACCTATGTTTTGACCTTGCATGGTGATGTTTTTGTTAAACTCAAAGTGAACCTCCTTGATTCTTGTGAATCTAAGGCTTTCACCATGAGTTATAGTATCATAGGGTCAAGAATGGCTAGACATAAGAGTGTTACACTTATGTGAATGCTGTTTTTACCCTAATCCATTCGGCCATGACTTGATAGGAGCCGAATGGATGGTGTTTTGTTGCCTTGTTAACATTTTTGTGTATTTTGTGATGATAACATGAATGTTGTAGTAAAATCTTGATAAAATCCTTTTGCATGCTAGTTGATCATTTAGTTGTAATCCATGTTAGGCTTGCATGTTGAATTATGATAAAAATTTATTTGGAAATCATGTTGATTTGGCTTGAAAGATCCGAAAGCATGCATGCATGCAAATCACTTTTGATTTTTTTTGGAAGTTTTGATCATTTAGATTCATGGTTGTTAGTGAGCCTTAATTTCAGTAGGAATAATGTATTAATATTGATTTATACTTCTTATTGCATGGTAATAATTCGTGGTTATCTTTTATAAAAAAAAAATATATATATATATCTTGTTGCTTCAAGAGCATAAAGGTTTGTGATTTGTAAAGAGTAGTCTCTTTTATTTTGCCATAGTTGCACCATAGGTAAGGATGATCTCACCAAGGGTATTTTGAGAAAAAGGGAGTTAGTTCAGTAGAATACCAAGTATAAGTCTTGGTTTAAGTATTTAGTTGTTGATAATTGGGTTTGTCAAGTCAAAACCTTGGAAAATGAGAGTTATAGTTTCTGCAGAAAAATCAGTTTAGTACCCTGAGGTTTAGAGTGAGTTTTGACCATGTCATTGATGTGCACTTTGAGGCCCAAGCCACCAGAAGTTAGTATGGGGAGTATATAATAGGTTTTAGGAGTTGGTTGGAGGTTTGCATGTCATTTGGTTAGGTGCACAAGTAGAATAACAAAATCTGTCCAGCAGGGGACAGTTTTGTTGCAACTTAGAAATAGGGAGATTTGGCCATGTCATGGGTAGGCCCTCATTAGGCCCAATTGGGCCTTAGTTAGAGGGTATGTCAGAGAAGTTTTTCCAACCATAGTTCATAGGATATGAGCTAGAACCATGTGTCACAAGTTAATTCAAGTCAGGGCATTTTCTGCCCAGAAAAACAGGGGTACCTTGGACTTTTAGCTTAGGCCCAAGAAGGCCCAAGCCAGGCCTTTGAGCCACATCAAGCTTGTGAGATGCCCTTAGGTCAGGAGAGTCTTGTGTAAAAATTTTGAAGAAAAACTTGTAGTTTAAGAGTGTCTAATGCACTCAAGAAACCTTAGTTACCATTCTGAAATTTGCACCAGTGAGCACTTTCACTTATCACATAGTTTTAGGACACTTAGAAGTGAGTATTAGGTCGACCACCATAGTTGTAAGATAGTATAAGGTCAGTAGAACAAAAGGCATAAGTGAGGGTCAATAGGTTTTGGATAATTTAGGAAAGGCACATTGAGTTAGGAAGCCCAAATTCGAAGACTTCGTTTAGTTAGCGACCAAGTAACTTAAGTGGTGAGTCGAGATCATCCAAGCCTAGTGTGGCATTATGGTGTATATGATGTTATTTGGTATTAATATACGATATGTGATTATGTGGCTACGTGTGTACATTTGAAAATATAAATGGTGGATATGAATTAAGTGTGTATAGGCCTAAGTGCCATCCATGTTTAATTTCGGGTTGTAAATAGGTTAAGATGGAAAGAATATATTATAATGAGGATTATTATTATTTATGTAGGATCTCGAGACGAGGGAAAACTTGCCATAAAAGTCGAGTGAAGCTCCAGTTGTTGCTCCTACCAGTCAGACCAGACCAGTCTATCTCAAGGCAAGTGATTCAACTTGACCTTCGCATTTACTGTAAACAGTTCATATATATATCGATGCAATTATCCTGAGTCATTTTGATATATTTAAATCAAGAGTATCTTTTGTTTATCTTTGAGTTACATAGAGATGCCATGAACCCTCGAGTACGTATTGCAAGTAGTTCAAAAGTCTTTCATGATAGTTTAATGCCATGATAAAATAGAGATGTGATATAATACCTTATTGATCCTTTTGATTATCATGCTATTGATCCCTGAGAAATCTTGATGTTGCACCCTGATGCTTTGATTCAACTCTTGAAATAACCTCGATAGAAACTTTATCTTGATACCTAAAAGCCAATCTTTTCTTAAATTCATTCATGATTGTTTGATAACCCTATCCTTACCCTAAAGCTTGATACCCTGTTATATCTTGAGCTGATGATCACTTCCTTTATATTTTAGCACCTCTATCCTATTGGAACCAGTGATGCTTATCTTCTTGATGTTCTAATACCTATACCTTGTCTACAACCATTGCTTTAAGCCTAGTTTGGCATTACTCTTTCATATTATCCAATAGCCTTGCTTAATTTCCTTGTCAAAATTCTTGTTTATGGAAATCTCTCGATTACCCTAATATAGTAAAGTCTAGTGGATCATGGCCCTGAGATTTAGTGTCATATTTCCAGTGTTTCAAGTTGATCTATAATCCCCTGATAAAAAAAAAATGATTTCAGTCAAAAGAGATTTTGTCATAAATCGGCATCAGTTTTCAAAATGAATAAAAGGTGGATTTTTCAGTCCCAAAGGGGGACAAATGTTTTCTTGAATGGTGGATCTGGACTGAGACGCGAGTCCTTTCCACACTTATATTAGGCTTAAAAGTTGCCTAGGGATTCCCAATAATGTTTTAGAACCCAGCGAGGTTCGGGATTACTTCGCGGCTGATCACCGGCTGTAATCCGTAGCGTCATAAAATGATTTTGATTAAGAATGGTTTTAAAATTTGTTTTGATGCAAGCAAAATGATGCCAACTCATATAAGTTTTATCTCTCGATTATCATTGATTATGTCATTCCATTGTCATTCCTAAAGGTATATCTCGATTTATGCTTTGCGTTGTATTGTTAGCACTTGTTGAGCTTTTGGCTCACTTCTTGCTTTACCCTGATATTACAGCTAGCAGCCATGGTTAGATTCAAGCAGACTGCCCGTAAGACCTGTGATGCTGATGCTTATGTTCGAGCTCAGGTAGAATAAGTAATAATAGTTGTGTGAGGACTCGGTATTTGTAATCAGATGTAATAGTTGGTAGTGTTGGGCTGTTCCAAACCCTAAACTGTAAGATCTTGGATTTTGGTTGTGTAATACTCATTAAAATGATGTAATAGCTATAATTATTTTGCTATTTAAGTTGGGGGTGTGACAGATGATGTCTAGAATGAAATCCCAGATTCGATTTTTGATGTCGAGGGAGTTTCAAAGGTGACTGTGTATAAGCTTGAGCAAGAACATGGGTCCATAGAATGATGGACAGAATATCAAAAATATTTAGGCAGGTGAAATACGATGTTATAATACCTGATGTTGATATATATACGCATATGTTTTGTTCTCCTATGATAAACCTCTATAATTCAGAGGTAGGTTCCAAGCCAGATATTTTGTGGCAGTATATTTTTTTCATATATACAATTCTCTTCAATTCGTTCTTTTCTCTTCTTTTCATTTCATATAAGCTGAGAAGAACAACCCTTCCAGAAGGGGAGGTATTGCCGAATGACTATCTATCTGTGTGTTAGAAGCCTAGTAGGATACCACATGTTGTTTAATTTCTTGTCAAGTACTAAAGGCTGGCCACCTTCTGTACTAACTATGCAATAGAACAAGTGTTCATGATCATAGTGATCTCTCAACAAATTCCTTTACTTCTATATGATGGATCAAGCTTTCGAAGATGGAAGCAGCTAAAGGAAGTAGTATCAGTACGGTGGTATTCTGATTCTAACGCGTTCGTGATACTAAGGTTGACGTGGTTATTAAAAGGTTATAGAACGCTAACGAGCAAAAGTATAGCTAGTATAATATTAGGAACGGAAGGTAGTAGCGATTACGAACTGGAGAAGAATGGGTATTGAGAAGCAAAAGCTCTAATGCTAAAAGTTATAATGAGAGTCTGTGCAATAGACTTGAAAGAAATTGGAATGATCACTTAACACGGATTGAGTTTTCTTACGATAATAGATCATATGTCATTATCGAGATGTCTCCATATGAGATCCTTGAGGGAAAACAATGTCGATCTCCCTTATGTTAGGATGAAGCTGTAGAGCGCAAGATGCTCGGACCCGCAGTAGTCCAAAGGACCAGGGATATAATAGATCTAATCAGAGGACGGCCGGGAGTAGCCCAAGATGGACATAAGAAGTATGCTGATTTGATAATGAAAGGACAAAGAGTATGAAGGAGGGAACCTTGTATTATTAAAACTATTCCCTTGAAAAGAATTGATGAGGTTCGGAAAGAAAGGAAAGCTAAGTCTACAATTTGTTGGACCCTTGGATATATTAAGACGTATTGGGAAGCTAGCATATGAGCTAGCCCTACCCCCGAACATGTAGCAAGTTCTTAACGTGTTCCACATATCAATGTTAAGGAAGTGTAATTCGGATGCCAGATAAATAGGGGCTTATGAGCACATAGACATGCAACCCGACGTAACCTATATGGAGCAACCAGGAAGGATTATGGAGTGAAAAGGAACAAGTGCTTAGGAGAAGGGTTATCAAACTATTCAGAGTTTGATAGAAGAACCACAATGTGGGAAAATTTACTCGAGAGTTAGAAAGTGCAATGTTAAGAGAGTATCCCTATTCATTTTCTATCTGATTCCGGGACGGAATCCTTTTAAGGAGGGGAGACTGTAATAACCCCAAATTTTGGAATTTTTGAAACCCTTATGAATAGTGATTTTGCAGATTATGCTGAATGAGAAAACTTTTCATGCCACACTATGTAGGGGTTCTTCTATTGTTATTCTGAGATCTTATCAGTACTTTATATGGGATATAAGTATATGTAAAGATCGTCAAAATCCAAATCCGAACACTGTGATTTTTCCTGAAAATCCACCATATACCGAAAGAATTGAGTATAAGGTAACAGGATAAAAAGGATTTAAATTCAAGGATTTTAAGAGAGGATCATAAAAGGATTATAATGTATTAAGAAAGGTTAAGGAATCCCCAGTAATAAGATCCCGGGTATGATCCCTCAAACGATAAACGAAAACGAAAGTTAAGCGAACCGTATAACAGATCAGCGGTCATTAGGCAAACAATTAGGAAGTTAATCAAGGAGGTTAGGGATGATGAGGTCATCCAACCAATAAGGAGAGGGCAAGTAAGAGATGATGACACAATAAGGTGATGCAAGCATGACATAGGGAAGGAGGAGGTGTGGTTGGTTTATAACCACACAAATATAAGGTTAATAAGGTAATTAACAAAAAATCAAAACAAAACCAACCAAGCTAAGCTAAACAAATCACAAACACAAAAATCACTCTTTCTTCCAAGCTTGCTCTCGGCTTTTCCCCATTTTCAAGAAGAAGAATTTCAAAATTCAAGTTCCAAGCTTCCTTAATTGGTAAGTTAATTATCTAGTACTCCTTATGCATAGATATAGCTATCCCATGAGTTTAAGCTTCAAATTCCTTCACAATCTCTTCCAATAATTCAAGGAAGAAGATGGTGAATAGTAACTTTCAAAAAAATAACTTTAGTTTTCTTGAATTTTATGAAAGTTTAAGGTTATACAAGCAAGGATCAAGGTTCTTTAGGCATTCAAAGCTCTTGTGTTGTGTTAAGAAGCTTCAAGAAGGTATAAACTCCAAACCCTAGCTTTAGTTTTGAGTATTTAGGAATGGTTATGATTGATATAGTATATGTAAAGCATGAAGCTTGTTTGTTTAGAGTTTGGGTTAGAGTGGTAGTGAAATAAATGTTGAATCTTGTTGATTTGTTAAAGGAATTAAGTATAGTTTAAATTCATGATGAGAATAACATAAATTGGAAGAACTTGAGGTGTTGGGACTGTTGTAGTGTGTTTTGGAGGGATGTTGGTTGTATGAATGAATTGGGATTGATTGGTGGTCGATTTGAGATGGTATAAAATTGGAAAATCGCGTAAACATAGCCGCGTAATGTCCGATTTACTTTAGACTGCTTTTGTTCATAACATTAGGACCCGAGAACTCCCTGCTAGGTATTGACCATTGCCATATTTAGATATTTCATGTTATGAGCTTCGTTTTGATATGTGGTTCGTTTGATTCCGATGTACGGTTTAGGAGAAACGACCGTTTTAAGGAACGGCATTTCGCGAATGAACCATTACCCCTCGCCTTACTTTGAAACATTGGTTAAAGACCCTAAATGACTAATTGGAGTATGAAACATTTATGTAAAGTGTAATAGGCAGTTGGTAAGGCACTCGCGAAAGAATCGCCTTAAAACTCTTAATGGTTAATTTACTAAAAATGGTGGAGCCGAGGGTACTCTAGCGACTTAAGTGAAGCGTTAAGCGCAAAGCGAGCATTAGAGTCTAGAGTGGTTACAGTATAGATTCATAAGCGACTTTGGTTTAATTGCGACTTATATGTTGTTTATAGGTTGTCAGACTCGTCCCAGGCCTTTTATTACCCCCAGTCACTCAGGCAAGTTTTCTACCCGTTATACTGTTGTGGTGATGTATATATGTATATGCATTATCTTGTGATAGATGCATGTTGGTTAATTAGCAAATTTTGCGATATATTGAACCATGCTGAGATAGTATATTTATGCATGTCTGTTTCGTAATCTGGTTATCTATCTGTTGATTTCAATGCTTATAAGTTGCATAATACCTATGCTAGAGATAAGCAGTAGTTGCGTATACCCTTACGATAGGGGACCCAAAGGTGAACATTTTCTAAAACCGGGAGTCGATATTCCCGAGTATATTATATATATATATATATATATATATATATATATATTGATATAGTTTCAAAACTATTAATCGAATAAGGTTTTTATATTATTTAATGAATATTACTTGAATATTCATTCGAGGACTTATGACTCCTGTTATTTTATTTAATGAATATTATTACGAATATTCATTCGAGGGCTTATGACTCAGTTTATATTATTTAATGAATATTATTTGAATATTCATTTGAGGATCTATGACTCCGATTATTTGCTGAGATATATTCTTTATTTTATTAAAGAATAAGGTGTCGATAATCAAACTTATCTTTGATTATTCAAATAAAGATAGTACTTTCGTATAAGTATATCTTCGGTTATTTAATACACACTTTAAGTATAAGTTTTACAACTTCTACCTCAATTATTTGTACAAAGATTATTCTTTATGGGAATATTATTTAAATAATAATATTCAGATATTTTCTAATATATTGGGACTGATTTACTTTATTAAATCAGCATTACTCCAAACACTCTTTAAAGTGTTTTCGAGTCTTTAAAATAATTTTTAAAAGTTAGAGCGGATCCCAAAACTCATTTTTATATATTTAAGATCTTCCTTTTTAATGGAGATTTAAATACTCGCTCAAAACCGGAGGGATCCGGCTGTGTGGTGTATTTTATATTCGCAACAAGGTTGCTGTTTTGGTAAATTAATTGATTACTTACCCAACGTTCGGGAAGTAAGTCCATCTATCGAGTCGGCATAAGCAACATGGGCTCAGTGGGCATCCATGATAGTGTAAGTGGCTCAGTGGGAGTCCATCAAATACGTAAGTGGCTGAGTGGCAGTCCAGCATAAGATCCTATTGCGACCAGGGTGATGACCAGTGGGGAATTCGTCCATCTACTAGTAGAAAAGGTTACTTATTGGTATCTTTGCCTGATCAGCAAGATATCGGGTTTATGCCAAAATTCTTTCCTTTCCAAATTTATGGAATATTGTAACTCTGTTCATACTTTACATGACAGAGGTTTTCAGGAAATGTATGGGAGATATATATATATATGAATATATTTATATATCAGGACTTAATGAAGCATCTCGTAACTTCATTATTTATAATGATATTTCAAGGATTGAATCTATTCAAGTCTTATCTTGTAGTCTTATCTGGGTGATGAACTTTTGAAACTGATTATAACTTGAACGGTGGTAGTTCAAGTAGTATTCAGATATAAGTATATTGGAGTATCTTGTAACTTCATCTTTTAAACTTATATCTAGTAAATGATTATCTTGTGCATGTCAAAGATTTTCGAAAAAACGTTGAGACAAGGTTAGATATATGAGATCACCTTGCAACGATATTTTTATACAGTTATAAACTGGAACTCTGTGTATATTATACACGTCAGAGGATTTCAAAGATTGTGAAAAGTATATATGTACATATACTGAATATTATGCGACTTCATCGCATTAAGATATCAAACTTGGTTCATTTCTTTTGACCAAGACTTTTATGAGTACTATGAGAAGGCTCATATATTGTTAATCATTATACATATTATTTTGGTGGGCTTGCTGCTTACCCTTGCTTTCTTCTTTCATCACACAACAACAGATAGAAAAGATGAACAGGACCAAGCTCCCGATTCGCAAGCGATTAGGAAACGTTCCGCAGTTTCCTATAGGCGTTGATGTCGCTGTAGCTGAGGTAGGAACTACCAATAGGCTAGGCTTTCAACTTTTGATGTACCAGACTTATGTATCTTTATCAATTGTAATAATGGCAAAGAAATGTAAATTTATTCAGAAACCCTTTTAAGGTGTATTGGCATATAATTGTGGAATAAAACGACTTGTGATTATTTTTGGATATTCATCTCTGGGACTATAACTTGTGGTGTGTGTGTTTATTGTGGGGTCACAGTACAGAGTAGTTGATTAATTATTAAGATTGGGTGTTATTAAGGGAAATGGAACTCATGACAACCCGGATCCCCGACCCCGGATTTGGGGGTGTTACAACAGAGATTCCTAGATCAAGTACTAGATCTCAAACTACTACTGATCCCAAAGACAAGGGAAAAGGAAAAGTTAGGGAGACAGTTAAGAAACAGAAGATGGAGATTCCTCAAATTCTGATGAATCCTGTGTGCAAGTTGGTGCAAGTCTTTGATGATGCTGCTGTATAAGATGAAACTGTTGAAACTCTAAAAAGAAGAAAGATGACAGAAGAATCTAAGACAACCTCTGACATAGCTCAAGTTGTTCAGAGTGAAGAAGTTCAAAACTTGACAAATTCTGAAGAAATTTCAGAACAACAAGCTAGAGAAGAATCTACAAATCCTGAACAAGTCATCAAGACATCAACCTCTGAAAGAGCTCAATTTGAATTGGGCAAGATGACAATTACTGATAAGAAGAAAATCCTATGGAAAAATGTTAAACCATCGGATCCTAAGAAAAGTCAACTGTTATCTGATTTCTTGATTGTTGGAATGAATGCCAGAGAAGCAAGAGACAGATCTGGGTTAGGATCAAGCCAAGCCAAGAAGAAAACAGGAGTTGAAGTAACTATCAAAGATCCATTTTTATTAATTGACAAACCACTTGAGGAAATTACACAGAAACACCTAGACAAGGTTATATCTGCTCAAGTGGTAATGGATACTCATGATAAGAGTAAAGTCAAGGAAAAGTTGATTCTATTTCTTAAAGATGGAAGAACATACAGAATGTCAGAATCAGATGTGCTGAACAAATCTCTTAAAGAACTTCAGTTCATTCATTATCTTTTGGAGATAAAGTCTCAGGTTACCAGAAGATGGTCAAATTTCATGATGAAGACCATAAGGGATAAAGCCAAAATCTCTGGATCAAAAGCTTCTGAATACATTCCAAAAATCACTGAGGATGATGGAAGAGAAATTCCTATGAAGAAGAATTCTGCTAAGGTAGAATTAATTCTGAAAGGAAAGTGTCTATGCTATAATGAAGACTCTTCACATCCCAGAGTTATCAGACTTGGAGATGGACTTGAAAGAACATCAATTCCTGCACTCAGAGCAGCCGTTTATCAGATTGGTGATAATGAAGATGAAGAACTGATGCAAGTCAAAGCACAGTTAGTTGAAGTTCTGAGAAATGCTGAGGATAAGCTGGTAACAGACTTTACAAGGAATCACTTTGGATTCAAATTGATCCAGTGATATTGGTAAAGCTACATGTACTGTAAGTTGTATTTAGCTGTTTTAAATAATATCTCATTGTATTTGTACTTAAATGTTTTTGACATCATCAAATCTATTAACTTATATATTTTTCATAATTTACAAGTTGGGGGAGATTGTTAGATATATTTGTGATGTCATGTCTAATCTGATTTGTTTAGTTTCAGAACTTATTATCAGAATATCAGAACTTAACTGGAAATCAGAACTTACTGAAGACAGGAAGTTATCAGAACCTAAGGCGTCAGAACTTATATCAGAACTTAAGTGCGGATACACTTCAGGGATGAAAAGCGGTTGATTTACAGGAGAGGATCTGGAATAAATAAATAAAGATATGCATGGAGAGTTGGACAGCTAAAGGACTACACAAGATAATATCTGATTGATATATTTTAGGAAGAGATATATTTCATATCAATTAGAAGATATCTTGTAACTATGTACTATATAAACACAGCTTAGGGTTTACACTATATGTGTTATCATTCACGAGAAGATTATTCATTATAACCCTAGAAGCTCTTAGTGATATCATACATCACTGAGAGAGTAGATTAAACCTATTGTAACAGAGTTTGATATATTGAATAAACTTGTTTTTTGTTACATACTTGTATTTATAATCGAATTGATTGTAGATACTATATTCAACCCCCTTCTACAGTATCATTGAGGCCTAACAGACATTCCTCTTGAGTTGTTTTTCTTGTTTGCACTCTTGAAGATGCATCACCAATGATCAGGTCAAAAGGGTGATCTCTAGTCCATTTTCTCTGTTGAGGTAGATTAACTCTAGATTAAGAGGTCTCATTGTTGTCTTGATGTGTGATAGAGTTTTGATTAGAAGAGACTCCCCCTGAGTTTGTGGATCTTTGACTTGTAGTTGGGGTCCTTTCTAATTATGATTTGTATTGGCCCTCAATTTCTATTGATGATTCAACGGATGTTGAGTTTTGCCTTCCAACGGATGATGCAGATTGTCTTTCAACGGATGATGCACTGTCTCTCGACGGATGTTGAATTATATGCTTCATTGGTTGTGGACTTTTCTGCATTGTTCTTAGGTTTTTCTTCTTGATCACTCTCATCATCACTATCATCACTAACCATCTCAACATTATCAAATTTGAGGCTTTCATGGAATTCTCCATCTTGCAATCCTTCAATATTTTTATCATCAAACACAACATGTACAGATTCCATAACAATGTTGGTTCTTAGATTGTAGACTCTATATGCTTTTCCAACAGCATATCCAACAAAAATGCCTTCATCTGCTTTGGCATCAAACTTCCTATGCTGATTAGTTTGATTCCTTAAGATATAGCATTTACAGCCAAAGACATGAAGAAATTTCAGTGTTGGCTTCCTATTTTTGAACAATTGGTAGGGTGTCATGCATTTTTCTTGATTTACCAAAGAAATATTCTGAGTGTAGCATGCAGTATTTACAGCTTCATCCCAAAAGTATGTTGGTAACTTTGATTCTTCTAGCATTGTCCTTGCAGCTTCAATAAGGGATCTATTTTTTCATTTCCACCATACCATTATTTTGTGGGGTTCTTGCTGCTGAGAATTCATGCATTATCCCATTCTCTTCATAAAATGATCTCATCACAGAATACTTGAACTCAGTTCCATTATCACTCCTGATTCTTCTTACTTTGAAATAAGGATGATTGTTGACTTGTCTTATATGATTGATGATGATTTCACTAGCTTTATCTTTCGACTTTGGAAAATATGTTCAAGAGAACTTTGAGAAATCATCCACAATTACTAGATAATACCTTTTCTTTGAGATTGACAATATGTTTACTGGTCCAAATAAATCCATGTGCAGTAATTATAGAGGTTCTTCAATTGCTGAATCAAGCTTCTTTCTGAATGATGCCTTGATTTGTTTTCCTTTCTGACATGTATTACACAGTCCATCCTTTGAGAATTCCACTTGAGGAATACCTCTTACCAAATCTTTCCTGACTAGCTTATTCATAGTCTTGAAGTTAAGGTAGGACAGCTTCTTGTGCCATAGCAAACTTTCATCTTGACTTGCCTTGCTAAGTAGACAAGTGACGGATTCTTCATTTGATGAGTTGAAATCAGCTAAGTACACATTTCCTCTTCTCACTCCAGTAAGAACCACTTTTTTGCTTCTCTTGTTGGCCACAACACATGCTTCAGAATTAAATATTATTGAGTTGCCCTTATCACAAAGCTGGCTGATACTCAATAAATTGTGCTTGAGTCCATCCACTAGTACAACTTCCTCAATGAAGACATTATCCTTTAAAATCAAGCCATATCCCACAGTATATCCCTTGCTGTCATCTCCAAAAGTGATACTTGGGCCAGCTCCCTCCTTGAACTCTGTGAGTAGGTCAGAATCTCCAGTCATCTACCTTGAGCATGCACTATCCAAATACCAAAGATTCTTCTTATTTCCATGCACACAAAAAATTCAAATCAAGTTGATTTTGCTACCCAAGTCTCCTTGGGTCCTATTTTGTTAGCCTTTGTATTAGGTTTCTTAGGTTTGTCTTCATTTGACTTAGGCATTTCATATTCATCCTTAGTCAATTGAATAGAACCCTTAAAACTATTCATCATTGTAGAATTATCATGCACAGGCTGATTAACATGAAAATGCATATTTTGTGCAAACATGTTATTCCAGTAAGGCATGCTAAATGGCATTTGTGGCATACTAAATGCCGCATAGTAAGGATGTTGTGCAAATGGAATATTAGTAAACTGTGCATTCAAATTATGTGCAGGCATAACATTCACATGCATTGTAGGCATGCTAGGAAATGAAGGAGGTGTAGACATGGGAGCAGGCATAGCAAGTTTGCAATTAACAGACAAATGATTAACACTGCCACACTTAACACAGGTTTTTCTTGGTGCATATTTATCAGGTGTGTAGTTGTTTTGTTTTTTAATTCCTACTTTCCCATTCCTATTATTTTTCTTTTTAGACTCTGTTCTTACTTCAATTTTCTCCAATATGTCACTTAATTGTTTAATGGACAGATGCCCTACATTAACTCTCTTGTTCTGTTTCACTTGACTTGTTTCTCCCGGAACAAAGTTCTTAGAAATTGATCCATATTTTTCATTTAATTTAGCTAGCTTAGATTTACTGGCTGGTTTACTTTCACTCAATGGGTGTGGCTCATTGTCTTTCGACGGATAATCTTTTTGATTATTCGACGGATAATTTTCATCATCCGTCGAATCCACATCCGTTGAAAGTCCTTCAATTGTTCTTTTTCCAGGCTGCTTCACAAAAAGATTTTATACCTTGAACTTTAGTAATTTGAGCTTGGACATCTCTAGATGATTTCCATGCCTTAATTACTTCATGTTCTCGCTCAAGATGCTTTCTTAAAATCTACTCTTTCTTTAGGGATTCAGTCAATTCATCTTTAGCAATCTTGCATTTTATTTTCAATTTTTCAAACTCAACAAATTGAGTTTCTAACACAATATTTCTTTCATTTAAAAACATATTGTTCTCTTTAAGGTTAGTGTTTTCTTTAGTGAGAGATTTGAGTGTAACTCGCAGGTGATATAATTCAGTGGACATGTCATTTATGGCATCATTACACTCAGCTTTAGACAAATATGATATATTAGTGGTGATTACCTGATTATTTGATGAACTGACCTCTGTTTCATCTGATTTGGCCATAAGTGCTAGATTGACATAGTTTGTTTCTTCATCATCTTCTAATCCATATGCAGCCCGGTCATTTTCCTGGGTGATGAAGGCCCTTTCCTTTTGTTTGAGTAACTCAAAATATTTCTGTTTGTAATCAACAGTCTCAAACTCCTTTTTACCAGAATCAGGCTTTATGCATTCACTAGCAAAATGACCAGCCAAGCCACAGTTGAAACATTTGAATTTAGATTTATCAACTATGTTTCTGTTGGACTTGGTTGCTCCAAAATTCTTCTTGAATTTGAGATTTGCAAACCTCCTGGACATAAAAGCAAGATGCTCAACAATATCATCCATGTCATCTTAACTGAGCTGATCTTCATGTTCAGCTACTATCCCTTTTCCTTTGCCTTCACAAACTCTAGGGTTTGGTGCAGATTCAACAGCTTCAATCTTTGTATCCTTCTTCTTTTCTTGCCCAGCAACTAGTGCAATGGATCCTCCCTTCTTTCTCCCTTTCTCCAGTTTCTCATCTTGCTCTATTTCAAGCTCATAGGTCTTTAGAATTCTATACAGTCTATCCAAGGTGAATTCCTTGTAGTCTTGAGAGTTTCTTAGTGAGATTTTCATGGGTTTCAATCCTTTGGTAGAGATCTAAGGAATTTGAGGTTTGAGACCTTTGTTTGATAGACTCTTCCATGAAATTTTAGAGCATTTAGTAGCTTTTGAAATCTACTAAATATGTCAGTGAGTGACTCACTTTCTTCACTGTAAAAATGCTCATATTGCTGAATCAAGAGTTGCATTTTGTTTTCCCTTACCTGCTCAGTTCCATCACATATGACTTGAATGAATAGTTTCCCAAACATCCTTAGCAGTTTTGCAGTTTATGATGTTGTCAAACATGTCACCATCAACACCAATGAACAAAATATTCATGGCCTTTTTATCTTTTCGAACTTGTTCAATGTCTTGATCATACCATTCTACTCTAGGCTTTGGGACAGATGCTTCATTTCCTGTAGCAGCTCTCATAGGGACATGTGGACCTTTCTCAATACAGTCCACATATGCTTTATCTTGAGATAGGAGATGCAGGTGTATCTTCACCTTCCAATGGTGATAGTTGTCTTTGTCCGGAAATGGAATCTTTACTCCAACATCCTTTTTGCTCATCTTGTTAGTTGTTCTGATCTTTAAACTTTTTGTTCTTCAAGAGCTCGCTCTGATACCAATTGTTATTCCCAAACAATCTAAACAAGAATTACAGAAGGGGGTTGAATGTAGTTCTGGCTTCTTTTTGAATTTCAAGAATTGTTCTTCTATAAATATATAACTGTGTTTGATTTAGCAAAGGTGCGGAATATAAGTAATATTGAAATCAAAGCACAAAGTAAATAAATACAAGTATTTAAAAACTTTCCGGTGGATTGAAATTTTCCACCATAAATATATATTAAGTAGAGAACTCTGTGTTACAAATGTACACAGTTGCTTACAAGTTGAAAAACAAGAACATAGGAATTCTTAACAGATTTTGCCTTATCTATTTCTCTGGTAAAATACTTGTTTACTTGGATACTATTCAACTTGCTACCCTAGGTTTATATATCACCAAGTTACATGATAAAAAGACAAGATAATAAGACAAACTGTATCTAGTCTAACTTCACGTTGCTACACTTCTCTTTCCAGCATCTTTGAATATCATCTGTTTAGCATGGAAATGGAAATGCTTCTTTGTTCTCTAAATCCTTCAAACAGGCTACCATATTCCATTTGCATACAACCAACGCATGTGACTATGAAGTCACTATCAACTGTTCTTTTGAATTTGATCATCCGTTGGAACTTTGTCTGAGCATCCCTCGAGACTTATGTTGATCATCCGTTGAAGCTTTGTAAATCATTCGTTGAGACTGTCTTCTTGATAGTTAACTCTACTTCATTTAACAAGATTACAAGGCATCTAATATTTATAATTAACCATCCTATCTTGCATATCAATCTAGTAGTTAACATGACTTGAACAATCTACAACATCTAGTTCACTAAGCTATCCAAGTATGCAGAAATGTGCTACTAGTCTTGTTGTTACATAAGCTACTCTTTCAACGGATGTTGAAAATGATCATCCGTTGAAAGCTACAAATTCACTTAACTAAAATCTACTAAGTGTTTTGTTCAAGTTATCATCAAGTACACAACATATTCCTAATGTAACGACTGGGAATTTCGCGACGTAATTAAGTGAATAAAGTATGATTGTTGGATATATTTGAGATGTCATGTCTAATATGTTTCATGTTTATTTCCCAGATCTTAACAAACAGGAAATATCAGTTCTTACGGGAATCAGGACTTACTGGAAGTCAGGACTTAAGGATATCGGGACTTAGATTATCAGAAGATAATATCAGAAGATGGATATCAGAACTTAAGTACTGGAGGACTAACAGTTAAGGAAGGGAGCTGATTTACAGGAAAGAAGATCGAGACTAATACAGAAGAAGATATGCATGGAAAGAGTTAGAGGACTAGAAGAATTGTATAAGATATCTGATTGATATATTTTAGGAAACATAATTATATTCCATATCAATTAGAAGTTATCTTGTAACTGTGTGTTTACATAAACACAGACATAGGTTTACACTATATGTGTTACGATCATCGAGAAGATCATACATTGTAACCTAGCAGCTCTCGTGATATTTATTCATCACTGAGAGAGGACAGTTCCATTGTAACAGAGTTTATTATATCGAATACATTTGTTTTCTGTTACTTGTGTTCTAAATTGATTTGATTGTATTCTACACTGTATTCAACCCCATTCTACAGTTTTGTATGACCTACAAGTGGTATCAGAGCCTATCTGTTAACACACATACAGTAAAGATCCAAAACAATCATGTCTGAAGAAGAAGAAAATCCAACCAAGCCCGCCAAAACTGAAGAATCTCCAAAGACTCAAACCCATAGTCGATATGAGACTATCAGGGTTTCCATGCTGAGATCTTATGAGTTTCCCATATGGAAAGTGAAGATGGCTATGTTTCTGGAAGCTACAGATCCATAATACCTTGACAGAATTTATGAAGGACCGCATAAGCCAACCAAGCTCTCTGTTGTAGTTGCAGATCAGCCAGCAAAGACAATACCAAAGGAGAAAAGTGAATACACAGCTGAAGATATCTCATTTATTGCCAAGGATGCAAAGTTAAGGCATTTGCTGCATAGTGCCATTGATAATGTCATGTCAAACTTGGTAATTCAATGCAAGACTGCAAAGGAGATATGGGATGCTTTGGAAACAAGGTGTCAGGGGACTGAAGCAATCAAGAAAAATAGGAGGACTATACTTACTCAAGAGTATGAGCACTTTGACTCAAAAAGTGATGAGTCATTAATTGACTTATATGACAGGTTTGTCAAACTCTTGAATGATCTGTCACTGGTGGACAAGGAATATGATATTGAAGTTTCAAATCTAAAATTCCTTTTAGCTCTTCCTGAAAGTTGGGATTTGAAAGCTACTATTATAAGAGACAACTATGCTCTTGATGAAACTACTCTTGATGAAATTTATGGTATGCTCAAGACTTATGAACTTGAGATGGATCAAAGAAGCAAGAGACATGGGAGAAAGTCAAGGACAGTTGCTTTTAAGGCTGAGGAGGAATCCCCCAAAGTGGTTGTCTCAAAGAAAGGCAAAGGAAAGGCTCTCATAATAAAATCTGATTCAGAATCATCAAGTTCTGATGATGATGATTCAGAAACTGAAAGTCTACCTGAAGTAGATGCTGATGAGGAGCTGATGAAGCTGTGTGCTCTTATGGTGAAGGTTATCACAATATAGCCTACAGAAAATTCAGAAAGGGAAAAAAGTTTTTCAGGAAAGGAAGAAGTTCTGATAAGAAGGGCTTCAGAAAATCTGAAGGCAAAGGAGGAAAGTCTGATAGAGGAGATTACTCAAATGTCAAATACTACAATTGTGGTGAGAAAGGCCACATATCTCCTGACTGCAAGAAAGGAAAGAGTGACAAAGGCAAGGCTCTTATCATAAAGAAGAAAAGCTGGACAGACACTTTAGATTCTGAAGATGAGGAGAACTATGCCTTGATGGCAAATGCTGATAGCAGTTCTGATGCTGCCGAGTTAAAGGTACCTCAAACAACTTATTCATTTCATACTGATGATATTACTGAGTTGAGATTATATCTTAAAACCATGTTTATTAGTTACAGAGATCAAACTTTAACATGTGAAAGATTAACTTCTGAAAATCTTGCTTTTAAAAAGAGGAATGATTATTTAGAAAAAGAGTTAGTCTGTTCCATCAAACTCAGAAAGAAAGAGATGATGCCTTTTATGTTAAAGATGAATTGCTGAAAATGAATAAATCTCTAAAAACTGAGTTAGAAAAGGAGAGAGAGATTATCAGGACTTAGACTAACTCTGGTAGAGCAACTCATGATATACTAAGTAGTGGAAACTGGAAAGAGGGCTTAGGTTATGGAGATGATAAAAGTGAAAAAGGAATTGAACAAGTTAAGCCAATTATTGTTAAACAGACTACTAGGCCAAAGGTAAATCTTGTTAAATTTGTAGCTAAAACTGTAAAGTCTGATTCTGAAAAGATGGAAGATATTGAGACAGATGTGATAGCAGAGTCAACTTCTGACAAATTAGAATAGGATAGACCAACTGAAGTTAACATAGGCTTAATGAAAAAGAAGCAGCTTAAACATAAGCTGAAAAAAATTACCAGTGTGAACAAGGTAAAGGAAGCTAGGAAAAATAGGAATAGAAAGGAAGGTGTGAATAAAAACAACAATTATATGCCTATTCCTAATGCTCCTAGAAAGAAATGCTATAACTGTGGAAACTCTAACCATCTTGCTTCTTTTTGCTGGAAGAATAAGAATATAAACTCTTTACCTCCTAAGTTAGAAGTTAAGAGTCAGTCTGTTAGGTTTAAGCCACAAAATCCTTGTTTTCATTGTGGTAGTATATGGCATTCCATTTATACTGTAAGGAATATCATAGTTTGTACTATGATTATTATCAGATAAAACCTTCTCTGAAGAAAGTTGCTTTAATTCCTTCTAGTGTAAAGTATGATGCAAAGTCTGATACTGTAAAATCTAATAAGAAAAATGTTAGCATAAACTCTGATGTTAAATCTGTTGCAAATGTTAACAAACTTAACAAGTCCAAAGGATCCAAGCAAGTCTGGGTTCTTAAAATTAACCATTAGTGGTCTTTGTGATTGCAGGGCAACAGGAAGAACATCCTAGTTATGGATAGTGGATGTTCAGGATATATGACTGGAAATAAAGCCCTGCTATCAGACTTTGTAGAGAAAGCTGGCCCAGAAGTTTCTTATGGAGATGGCAATATTGGAAAAACTCTGGGATATGGCAAGATCAATCTTGGGAATGTCATCATTGAATCAGTAGCTCTAGTCTCAGGACTTAAACACAATCTGTTGAGTATAAGTCAAATCTGTGACAGAGGTTATGATGTGGATTTCTTTGAAGAACACTGTGAAGTTATAAGTAATTCTACAGGCAAAGTGGTTCTGAAAGGTTACAGGAATGGTAACATTTATGAAGCCAGACTTTCAACACGTACTGATGGTTCTGCAATCTGTCTGTTGAGTAGAGCATCAATTGAAGAAAGCTGGAATTGGCACAAGAAACTCTCTCATTTAAATTTCAATAATATAAATGAGCTTGTAAAGAAAGATCTTATGAGAGGATTGCCAAAAACAGTATTTGTAAAGTTGCCAACGTATTTTTGGGCTGAAACTGTGCAGACTGCTTGTTTTACTCAAAATGCTACACTCATAAACAAGCATAAAAAATGCCATATGAGATGGTGAAGAAAAAGAAGCCTAATCTAAAATACTTTCATGTATTTGGTTGCAAGTGTTTTGTTCTTAAGACTCATCCTGAACAGCTGTCAAAATTTGATCTAAAAGCTGATGAAGGAATCTTTGTTGGATATCCACTTTCCACAAAAGCCTTCAGAGTCTATAATTTAAGAACAAGGTTTGTCATGGAATCTATCAATGTCTCTTTTTGATGATAAGAAGATTACTGGACTTAAAGATTTCGATGATCATGATCAGCTGAGATTTGAGAATGAAGATTTAAATTCTGATTCTGGAAATTCTGATGACTTAAATACTGATCATGTAAGTTCTACGGGATTAAGTTCTGATGTCATTGAAACTGCGGTAACAACTCCAAAGGAAAATGCACATGTCCAGAGGGAGCAAGCTGAAGATCCTACCACAGCTCAAGACTCTCTAGAAGTATCAGAATCTATCACTGACTCTTCAAGTTCTGATTCATCTAGTTCTGATGAGCCAAGTACTGATAATTATGGGAGCTCTGATTCTTCAACACCTGAAAAATCAAACTCAAATTCTGAAGTCTAAGAGAGCATAACTACAGGGGGAGCATCAGAAAATGCTAATGGAGACAGCATGGATTTTGGGGGAGGATCCAGTTCTAGAGATCAACTTCCATCTGCAAGGAAATGGACTAAAGCACACACACCTGATTTAATCATTGGAGATCCTGAAGCAGGTGTCGGAACTAGAACTGCAACTTCAAATGAATGTCTCTATCATTCCTTTCTATCTCAGACTGAACCAAAGAAAGTGGAAGAAGCTCTTCAAGATGCTGATTGGGTGCAAGCAATACAGGAAGAGTTAAATGAATTTGAAAGAAATAAAGTCTGGACCCTAGTGCCAAGACCAAAGAACAGATCTATTGTAGGCACAAAATGGGTATTCAATAATAAAACTAACAGTGATGGCATAATTACAAAGAATAAATCAAGATTGGTTGCTAAAGGCTACTCTCAACCAGAGGGTATTGATTATGATGAAACATTTGCACCAGTTACTAGATTAGAAGTCATAAGAATATTTTTGGCTTATGCTGCTCACAAGAAGTTTAAAGTCTTTCAAATGGATGTGAAAAGTGCTTTTCTCAATGGAGAATTGAAAGAAGAGGTATATGTTGAATAACCTCCAGGCTTTGTTGATCCTAAATTTTCCAATCATGTCTATAGGCTTGATGAAGCACTTTATGGCCTTAAGCAAGCTCCAAGAGCATGGTATGAGACTTTAGCTCAATTCATTCTGGAAAGTGGATTTCACAGAGGCACAATTGACAAGACTTTATTCTACCTCAACCAAGGAAAGGACTTACATTTGGTACAGATATATGTTGATGATATCATATTTGGTTCTACAAATTCCAAATTTATGAGAAGTTTGCAAAGCTAATGCAGTCAAGATATCAAATGAGTATAATGGGAGAACTCAGCTATTTTCTGGGCCTTCAAGTCAAGTAAAATGATGAAGGCACTTCTATCTGTCAATCCAAGTACACCAGAAATTTACTGAAGAAATTTGGAATACAAGATTGTTCAACTGCATCCATTCCCATGGCCACTGCAACCAAGTTAGATAAGGATAATGGTAAATCAGTAGATATTACTAACTACAAAGGTATGATTGGCTCCTTACTCTATCTAACTGCAAGTAGACCTGATATCATGTATGCTACATGTCTTTGTTCAAGATTTCAGGCTGATCCAAGAGAACCTCACTTAATAGTTGTGAAAAGAATTTTCATGTACCTTAAGGATACAGCTGATGTAGGATTGTGGTATCCTAGGGAATCAGATTTTAAGCTAATTGGTTACTCAGATGCAGATTTTGCAGGATGCAAAATAGACAGGAAAAGCACTACTGGAAGCTGCCAATTTCTTGGAGGCAGATTGGTTCCTTGGTTTAGCAAGAAACAGAAGTCAATTTCCACATCAACTGCAGAAGCAGAATATATTGTTGCAGGAATCTGTTGTGCACAGATTCTTTGGATGAAGAATCAGTTACTGGATTATAGGTTAGAACTTTCTAAAATCCCTATTTACTGTGATAATCAAAGTGCAATTGCTATGACAGGTAATCCAGTTCAACACTCAATGACAAAGCACATCAGCATTAGGTACCATTTCATAAGGGAACATGTGGATGAAGGTACATTGGAATTGCATTTTGTTCCAACAAATCAATAGCTAGCAGATATCTTCACAAAACCCCTATGTGAAGCTACTTTTATAAGATTGGTAAATAAACTTGGAATGGTTTCAGGTTCTTTCTCTAAATCTGCTTAGTTTTTGTTCTCATGTATCAGACTTTATGATCAGTGTTTACAGATTGTATTATCTATATGTAATTTGTGCTTAATTTGAAAATTTATTAAATGCTGATTGTTACCTGATATAGATCTATATACTCTGATAAGTATTTTGAATACTGACCTAGTAGTCTTTAACATACTAGAAATCCCATGTTTGAATTAGTTGTTTATGTGGAAACTCATTAACACAAGCAGATTCTGATATTGAGCTTAGTCAAGTTTACTTTGTGTATCTTATTACTAAGTCACAAACTAGATTCTTGTTTCTTATCTGTCAAATTCTAATGTCAGTAAATCTTAAGAATGAACTAAGTGTTGATAAGCCTCACTTATCAAAAGAAAAGAAAAGAAAAGAAAAGAATAAAAGGCAGGTACTCCTTTGAGATCTAGAGTAAATGTGTGGAAGGGAAGACCCAAGTGCATTGCTGGTATTAAGTAATATGCATTAGAAAAGTAAAAAAAATTGGTGACTTTTCACACTCTATGATTACAGGAGAAATACTCTGATAACAGCATAAATTCTGATAAGCAGTCTTGACTCACTTACACTGAGAAGCCACTGTAAAAAGGAATTTCAAAAGATGCATAAAATGAGCACAAACAGTTGAGGTGGACTCTTGCATAAATTTGCTCTATAGTAGACATCATGACTGATGATACATTTTAAGCATTTTTCTCAGTTATGCCTTATTTCTAAGATGTATTGAAGTTTATCAGACTTTAATCTTTATCTGATATTTTGTTGAATGCACACACACTTTCACTCCATATGAATGATAAAAATTACTGTGGTGATTAAGTTGTTGTTGACAAACAGTTAAGTGTCATTTGCATAAATTCTGAGGACAAGTTATGATGGAAGTTCTGATGATTAAACTCTGAAGAAAACAAGTCAGTATTTGTATGAAGAATTACATAACAAGATATTCACTTTTTGAGTACAGAAGCCATGTTCTGATGACTGTTAACATCTGATATAAGTTAAGTTCTGATATTAAATCCTGATGAAATCCTTGATTCTTACGTGGCATTATTCTTTACTTGACTTATTTGTGGTAAAATCTGAAACAGTCATATTTAAATCAGAATATATTTGGGTAAGACAAAAATAGTCATAATAATTTTGGGTTAGTGGTAAACGTGTATGTCTTGAAAAACTGCATGTGCACAGTAATTGTTAATTATTTCCCGTGCCCATTAACTCCTGCTTTAACCTTTTACTGACTGTTATTATTACACATCGGTCTAGGGAGACGAGGCATCGTTATTTTTACTCCCAATAGTTAAACAGTCCTCACGTCCCTTGGTCTTCCATTGGCTATTTAAACCGACTACTCATCAAAGCCAAAGTCATCTTTCATTTTCTCACAAACTCACTCTCTTTTTATTCTCATAAACAAAAATGGTTCGTTTCAACTTGTTCATGAACTATGAAACTTTCAATATAGAGTTGAGTTATGATGACTGGCAACAGGAGTGGCATGTCACCGCCATTCCTGAAGAGCTCTGGAACTCAGTTCCACAAGAGGTTCACACAGACCTCTTATTCTTTTCGATGGACTACCACCTCCATCTTGATCGTTTGGAAGAGGAAAGGAGAGAAGCTCTCCGTCAGCAAGAACGGATCATCCGTCTTGCAGTGCTCTTTGTCAGCAGCAGAAGGAACTAGTCGTTAGGCTTCTTAGACTAGGACTAAGGCTGTTGATGTTACGAATCTTAGAATAGGACTATCTTATAATTTTTGCATGTAATTGATAAATTTCATGAAGTGTACTCATCTGATATATTAATGAAATTTCCTTTAATTACAAGATTTGTTCTTTGTTTCTTGAATTATATGACTGTGCATGTTTTAATTGCAATTTGTTAATCTTTACTTCATCGATTTTTAACTTTATCTTGTGATGAATGTTTTGATTCAATTTTTGATGATTTGAGGAAACAATTGAAGTACGGGTTCATGCATTTGAACTTATGACAAATGTAGCTGAGAATGTTACTTCTCAGAAAGAAACAGCAACTCAAAGTACTGATACTTTGAAAATCTGTAAGTTCTGTTGCTGCTGAAGCAACTCCTTCATTGGCAAGGAGATTGAAGAAAATGAAGGCTAGGAGGTATTTGGCTAAGGCTCCAACAGAAGATACTGAAGAAGCTGAGGAAGGGGATCAGGAATCTCTGATCTCACAAGAACCAGTTATCATTGAAGCCCTTCCAGCTCAAGCCAAAGATACTACTAATGATACAGTTGTTACCCCTCATGTCTCACCTATTAAAGCTACAGATGATGCTGAAGAACACACTGAAAATTCTTAAATAGATATTCAAAATTTAAATATACCAAATGTTCTTTATCTGGAAGCTCCATCTACATCAAAGACAGCAACTCTGGAGATAAATTCTGATCCTCAGAATTTAGATGATGTTATTCCTGAATCTCCAGTTGCTTCACACACTGTTGAGCTATCAGAACAGCATGAGTCTTCCTCAAGTTCTGATGACAGTGTTTCTGTTGAGCATCCAGTTCCTAATCTAGGAAAGGAAGAATTGGTGAAGAAATTTATTGAAAAGGAAGCACCTATTCCTTGGGAGGATACTCACAGAGGTGTTGAGTGGACCAAGAAGTGGAATGAATCGGATTTTATTCCATGTTCTAAAGTTCTGACAGAGCATATTACAAAAGTTGATGAGTTGCTCACAAATGCTGATTTTAAGACACAACTCAAGATCACAGCTCTGTCTACAAAACATCTTCAAGTCCTACATACTTCTACTCATGAAAAGGTTTATACACTCAGAGAAAAAGCTGATAAGCTCGATCTACAACTCAATCTTGATAAGAACAAGTATATCAGACCTATTTTTGAAAAAGTTGAAGCCATTGAGAAAACTCAAGAGGAGCAACAGGCCCAAATTGCTGAGATCCTGGCTAATCAAGCTTCTCAGAAAGCTCAATTGGATGAAATCCAATCTTCAGTTGAACTTCTTCTTTCTCTCTTACTTCCTGATGATGCCAAAAGGGGGAGAAGGTAGTTAAGTACAAATGTTCACCTACTTATAAACTGAATAAAAAGGATGATAAAGGTGATGACTAAGGAAACTCTGAAAAGAGCAGAGGTCAAAGAAAAGTTCAAGGAAAATCTTCTATTCAGAACAAGTCAAGTTCTGATATTCTGATTCAGTCGGGATCTGAAGACTCTCAGAAGTTTTTGCAAACTCTGAAGTTAAAGGGGAAGCAGACTACTATTTATTACAAAAATCCTAAAATCCAGACACTTGATGAGGAGATAGCTAGAAGATTATTTCTGAAACACAATCCAGGAATGGATTTAGAAACTCTCAAGGAGAAAGAAGCTAAATTTGCTGAGAAGACAAATCTTAAGTCTAAAGCTTCTGATGCAAAGAAACCTCCAAGGCCTAAGGAAAAAGGTATTGTGATCAAGGAAAAGTCAAATTCTGAAACTTCAAAGTTCAAGACTAGATCACAGACTGAGAGTGATCCCAAAGACAAAGGGAAAGGAAAAGTTGATGAACCAACCAAGCCACTGGACTTGAAAACTTCTCAAGATCTGATGAAACCAGTGTGCAAAATGGTTCAAGTAACTGATGATAATCTTGTTGAAGATGAAACTGTTCAAATTCTGAAAAGAAGAAAGATAATTGAAGAATCTAAAATAACCTCTGACACTGCTCAAGTTGTTGTTCAGAATAAAGGACAGCAAGGTACAGAAGAAATAGCAAACTCTGATCAAGCTATCAAGACATCAACTACTGACAATGCTCAAGTTGATTTGAAGAAAATGACAATTGCTGATAAGAAGAAGCTGTGATGGAAGAAACCTAATCCAGTTGAACCAAAATCCAATATCATGATTAATCAACTCGCTACATTTAGGTTGAGAGCCAAGCAACCTAGAGATAGAGCTGGATTAGGTTCTGATGAAGAGAAGATTCAAACAGGAGTAGAGGTTACTCTAAGAGATCCTTTCATGTTGACAGACAGATCATATGAATAAATTAAACAAAGGCACCTTGACAAGGTGTTGTCTGCTCAAATTGTGATAGATGTTCATGACAAAGAGAATCTAAAAGAGAAACTGATCTTATTTCTCAATGATGGAAGGACTTATAGACTAGCTGATACTGATGTACTAAAGAAGTCTGTCAGAGAGCTTCAATATATTCACTATCTTCTGGAAGTAAAATCTGATGTTACAAGAAGATGGTCAGAATACATTTTGAAGGCTATAAGAGATCTATTCAGAATCTCTGGTACAAAGACTTCTCATTACAGTCCAATAATTACTGAATGTGATGGAAGAGAAATTCCTATGCTGAAGAATTCTGCTAAGGTGGAAGTTATTCTGAAAGGAAGATGCTTATGTTATAATGAAAACTCTTCACATCCTAAGGTTATCAGACTTGGGGATAGACTTGAAAGAACATCCATTCAAGCTCTCAGAACAGCCATTTATCAAATTGGTGATAGTAAAGAAGAAGAACTGATACAGGTCAAAGCACAGTTAGCTGAAGTTCTGAGGAAAGCTGAAGATAATCTGATAAATGATTTTGTTAAGAATCATTATGGATTCAGATTGATTCAATGATGTTGGTAAAGCTGGGTGTTTTGTAAGTTGTAATTAATAGTCTTATTAAACTCTTATTGCATTTGAACTTAAATGTTTTTGACATCATCAAATCTATGAACTTGTACATTCTTGCATAATTTACAAGTTGGGGGAGATTGTTAGATATATTTGAGATGTCATGTCTAATATGTTTCATGTTTAGTTTTCAAATCTTAACAAACAGGAAATATCAGTTCTTACTGGAATCAGGACTTACTGGAAGTCAGGACTTAAGGATATCAGGACTTAGATTATCAGAAGATAATATTAGAAGATGGATATCAGAATTTAAGTACTGGAGGACTAACAGTTAAGGAAGGAAGTTGATTTACAGGAAAGAAAATCGAGACTAATACAGAAAAAGATATGCATGGAAAGAGTTAGAGGACTAGAAGAATTGTATAAGATATATGATTGATATATTTTAGGAGACAGAATTATATTCCATGTCAATTAGAAGTTATCTTCTAATTGTGTGTCTATATAAACACAGATATAGGTTTATACTATATGTGTTACGATCATCGAGAAGATCATACATTGTAACCTAGCAGCTCTCGTGATATTTGTTCATCACTGAGAGAGGATAGTTCCATTGTAACAGAGTTTATTATATCGAATACATCTGTTTTATGTTACTTGTGTTCTAAATCGATTTGATTGTATTCTACACTGTATTCAACCCCCTTCTACATTATTGTGTGACCTAACAGATTTTGTGGTGTAATTATAAATTATGTGATTTAATAAAGGGATTAAATGATTATGTTAATTTTCCTTATTGTATATTAGTAACTGGGAGCGTAGAAAGATGCGTTCCAATTTAAAGAGTCAGCTTAGGAGTTAAGCTGTGTTGTCGGGCCGTCAGGAAGAACGGAACCCATCTTAAAAAGGGATTAAAGTATTTAAATGTGAACTATGTGCTATTGTGTGAAATGGAATGTCTAAATGAGTATCATGTTCTAGTTTCGTGTCGGTTGGTAAAGATAATTGTGAAGCGTAATTGAAATGCTTAGCGTTGGGCCGTCAAGCAGAACGCAACCCGTTACGCAAAAAGAGGAATAATAATAAAAAGGGAAATATCATGATCAGACATGAGTTGTGATGTGTAAATATATGTGCTTGCTTGTCTGTATGCATGAATATGTGATTTGTTGATTTTTTTAAAAGGGTTTAAGGGATATTTTTGAATTTAAATAAGGTTTATTGAACCTTTATACATTTTTATAAAATTACTCGAATAAGGTCAAGGTGTGAAATTCATTTTGTTACCTTCAAAATAGTCTTACAGACTTTCTAAAAATGATAGACGGATTTATTTCGTGATCGTTGCATTTTAAAATAATTTTATGGAGTTAAAATGCTATTTTCAGCATAATCTTGTAAAATCCGTATTTAATAAACCGTTCGCTCAAAAATTATTCTGAAAATATGGCCGAAAAGCTAATTTCGAGATATATACTCTAAAATTATTATTCGTTCTATTCTCATCTTTTCTGAGAGAGCTATTTCTTGATTAAATTCATTTTTAGATTGAAAATAAGAGAAAAGAGAAAAGAAAACTAAAAGAATGGTATAATAACCATACTACCCTTGCCAAATTAATAAATATACTCCCTCCCCTCCCATTTTTCTTTTCCTTCACCCGACCTCACTCTCTAATCTCTCACATTCTCTCATCCCTCTCTTTCTCTCTCAAACTCTTGAAGCTTTCTCTCTCTTCTTTTCTTTCGGTATAACCCCCTTCTCTCATTGATTTCTATGGAATCATTCATGAAAATTCATGCTCATCCTAGATATATACTTTAAATCATTTGCAAGTGTGTATTTGTACTTGCATGCGAGTGTGTGTGTGTGTTTGGGCTCGGTGTTGAGCTGAGTGCCGAGTTGGTGCTTCCTTTTGAATGTTCGACTTGAGATTGTGTAATTTCTGTGATGATTATGCATTGCATGTGTGTGCTGTTATGTTTTTGGATTGAAATCAGAGGTCTTAAGGTTGGAAACCCCCGAATGGGGGCACCACCGTGAAGCCACCGCCACCGGTGATGAACTCCGGTGAACCGGTGGTGAGTGATGATGTTATAGCTGAGCTCTAGTATTCATAAAACTTATTTTCGGTGTTTGCATGTGGTGATTACTTAAAAACCGAATGGGTTTTTGATTTCGGAAGTTATTGAGTTGATTTTTGTTGATTAAAGTGATTGTGGATTATTGTGTTCGGATAATAGTGGAAAATTAGAGTGGTTATTGGTTTAAAGAAATGAATTGATAATTGCATGTAAGATTTGAGTATAATCGAATAAGTTAGGTTTGATTTGTAAAGAAAATGAGTTGAATGTCTAAGTTAAGGCTTAAAACAAGTTGAATTTGGTGATTTAAAACTTTGCATGTCAAAATTGATGCTTGCATTTTTGTTTTCTTGAAAAACCCGAATGGGTCTTATGGTTAAAAAGAGGATTAAGTTGATTTTGTGAGTTTATGTGCTAATTGCATTAGTTACTAGCGATAATTGAAATGAGAACTTGGTTGCATGTCAATGATTGGATGATGCTTGTGTTCGAATTTTTATAATTAAAAGAAGGGTTTGATTTTCGATTTTAATGTGATTATGATTCGGTTTTTGAATTAAAAGGATGAAGCTTGATTGCATAAGTGACTCTTGTAATTTGCATGTTACCAAAAGAGGTTTATTTGTGTTTAATTATGTGTGATTGAAATTGAGTACACTTGGTTGTGTTTTGTGGTTATAGTCGAATGGAATATAGGTACAAAAGTGATTGATTTGGTTCCATTACCTTGCTAAGTGAATGCATGTGTAATTTCTAGAAGTTATGTGATGTATGTGTGTGTTTTAGTTCGAATTAAATGATGAAAAATGAAGGATTGAGTCATCTTACTATGACGTTATATAATTGATATGATAACTTAAGTATAGAGTTTGAAATTTAAGGATTAAATATTATATGACGTATTTGCATTGTAATGCGTGGTTCGAACACTATTTGGTGAAAGTATACGAGTTATGGTATAAGCGTGTTGTGTGATTATAATTGAGTATATATATATATATACTCTTAGGGTATTGCGATTAAGGGAAATGTTAAGCGTTCTGGGAACGTCAAGTGGGAATCTAATTAAGGTTTTGGTTTTTGGATTGTAGATTCTGAGTGTGAGGGCATTCAGGCTAGGAAAGGGAAAATTATACTAGGTGGCAGTAGTTTAACTTCTGTGAAATAGGAAAGCGAATTTAGGCAAGTAACTCTACTTGTGTAAATTGTTATATAGAGGATATTGTTCATGCCATGTAGAGTATTGAACTTTTATAGTGATGTACCCCTGTTATTGATTCTTGAAATACCATGTCATTGTCCTTGTGAACTTGTTATTGATAAGATTATTGTTCAAACCCATTGGTAACCTTTTCTTATCCTGATCACCTGTTAATACCTTGAATTCTTGTAAACCCTATAAGAACCTTTGCGAATTCCTTGTGTAATAGTCCTTCATTTCTTTATAATCTTATTCATGATGATCCCTAAAACTGCTATGATTCCCTAACTTGTGTACCTTGTGATCATTTGATCAAGATCCCTATAATTGAACTTTGCTTATCCTTAATTCATTTCCCTATCTTTGAATTCTTGAAATTGAACTTAAGAATGAGTTTCGACTCGGAAGAGTCTGAATGATTTCATATTCTCAGTAATGATAAAATGAATTTAGTAAACCTTTCTTTTCCAACACAAGGTTTTCCAAACAAATTTCTGATGGATTGGATTGAGACGTAAGAGACTAGTGGGACTAGTCTAGTCATATAAAGAGGCTAGCGGGGCTAGTCGAGTTTAAGGCTAAAATTATGCCATAGGTACCTTAAAGACCAGATTGAGGTCGGTACGGGCTGATCACCTGTATTATTATGAATTAAAACCTAAAGTAGTCCAATCAAGGGTTCCATAATTATTTAAAGAGGAATTGAATTTTTATTCAGTGTTTGATTCTTTGAAAATGAAATGGCTTATACTATTTTGAAAAGAGATGATTGTGATATTGATTAGCTTACAACTTGTGAACCCTGATTTTTATTCCGACGATATTATCAATCATATAATTGATTTCTAATGATGAAAAGATTCTCGCTTTCCATTTGATAGATCATTTGAGATCTTGTTATTGATTTGTGATAAATGTCGGCTTTCACCCTATCTTGAGACTTGTTTCCTGAAATCTCAAAGCTTTTCTTTATAACCCTTTCATAGCCCAAAAGACAGACAGAAATCTGCCACCCAGAGATGTTAAAGTAGAATGCCCTGAAAAGAAGTAATGGTATATTGTGGATTTTGTATCGTAGAACTGTTATATAGTTACTTGCTGAGTTTTATACTCATTTGTTTTGCTTTGATCTAACCATGGCAGTTAAGCAAGAGGATGGTCTGGCTTAGGCGCACTACTCATAAGAGCGTACCTGGTGGTCCCTACCATGTTGAGGGCTTCCAGATGCCAGAGCAGGTAGTACAAGTTATGAATGAGCAAGCACTTAGCCAGAAAATTGTAAAGATACAATGGGTTATCTGTCGGTTCCAAGTCGGAATCGACTATGTAAATTTGGTTTTATTTTGGGTTGTAAGTTATATTTTATGGTTGGTAGTTGTAATCTTTTCTCAAATTTTATCATGTTTGATCATGTTAGTAGTTAAGCGGGGTTTATGCTTATTTAATTCATAGATTAAAGGTGTGTGGATCCTCATTTCCTAACCCTGAGATTGAGGGCGTCACACCTAACAAATGCATTATGCTGCATTCTGCTATTTTTTTTTAAAAAAAAACTGGTGCTGATTAAATTCTACCAAATTTGGTCGAATTTAGCATACTTATTTCGACAAGATTTGGTCAAATTTAGCGTAGTAATTTCGACCAGATTTGGTCGAATTTAGTATTTTCGGGCGGGATTTTTGAATTTTTGCGAAAAATTGAAATTTTATCAAAAAAATTGGGGATGATTTTTGCAACCAATTTCGGTCGAATTTAGTTGGTCGAATTAATTCAGTCGAATTTCCGCACCCTCTATTTTTGACTAGTTTTTGTTCGACCAACAACTGGTTGGTGGAAAATAGCTATTTTAAACCAAAATCGGTCGGATTTAACTAAATTCTACCAAAACAATTCGGTCGAATTTAGCCGAATTTCTTTTAATGTAAGCTATATACATTTATTTATATTAACTATTAAACTGATTCTTAAAAAAATATATGTTGTATACAAGAAACAAGAAAGAATCATTTTAAAACAAAATAGTAAAGTAACGGAGTCTAAACAAACTACCGACAATACACAAAATCAATAAAAATGAATATTTTAGATACACAATATATACGACTAAGAGCATCTCCGACCATATAAAATCCTTAGTTAAAAATTATTAATACATACTATAAATAAAAAATATAGAGATTATGTAAAAAAAAATCATCTCCAATAGTGCATTCCTCTTGTTTATAAATATAGCCAACATAAATAAAAAATATAGAGATTATGTAAAAAAAATCATCTCCAATAGTGCATTCCTCTTATTTATAAATATAGTCAATCTCTTGTTGTTGGATATATTTGTTGAATCACTACAAACCTGTAAAAAAATCTGTAAAAAGATTTCTAATCATTTATTATCATATTGAAGTAATATATTCTATTTATAAGAGCATCTCCAATGGTGTTCGTCATAATTGATTGACTAAATTGGACATGTGGGACAATATGTAAAATTTGTTGAACCTGTAAGACATTATACTTCGATGGTATTGGCTATATTGGTTAACAATATTTTAAAAATAGTATGTTATTAAAATTTTATGTTGTTATAAATAGAATATATTACTTCAATATGGTAATAAATGATTATAATTTTTTAACAGATTTCTTACAGGTCTGTAGTGGTTCAATAAATATAGACATCAAGAGGTTGACTATATTTATAAACAAGGGGAATGTACCATTAGAGATGGATTTTTCTTTACATAATCTCTATATATTTTATTTATAACATGTATTAATTATTTTTAGTCAAGGGTTCTATATGGTTTGAGATGCTCTAACAACATAAAATTTTAATAACATACTACTTTTAAAATATAGCTAACTAATACAGCCAATACCATTGAATTACAATCTCTTACATGTTCAACAAATTTTACATATTGTCCTACATGTCTAATTTAGCCAACAAATTATAGCCAACATAATTGCAAATGCTCTAATAGCACAGCTACATGAAGTACATAGAGTACACAAAATATATTTAACTCAAAAATTAATTATATCCACAACTTTTTTTTCATTATACATATTTCATACATTAAATATTAATTAATCTCATTTTCATCACTTTATTTATTTTTTTCACTTTTCATCATCATTTTATATTTTTTACTAAATTATGTGCCCAAATTTAATAGTCCCTCTGTCCCATTCATTCTATACACTTTTCTTTTTTGGATGTAATATTCAATTCTATACATTTCAAACTTATCAAAAATAGTAAAAATTTTATAATATAAAATTCAACTAGATACACTACTTTCTTCTATTACACTTACTTTATTCATTAAATATTAAATGTCTCACCACTTTAATCAACTTTATACTTTTTCACATTAAATTACACTTTTTATTTCTCTATCATCCCGCTATTTTAACAAAAATAATATTATTTTATTATATTTTTTGTCCTCCGTGTGCAAACCATTGGAGGGAGTATAAAAAACTGGGAAGCACGCTTGGAGCATAAATTCGTTAAGAATTTAAGATCAATAAGTTGGCGGCAGATCCACAGGAATAAAAAAAGAAAATATAGGAAATTCGAGAGGAGATAAAATAGAAAGTAGGAGGTAGATAGGGGGAAGGCGGCTTGTTGAGTGTAGTCTCTAGACTAAAGATTAAGACCCTGATGTCCACGTAAGAAAGCGTAGACCGCGACGTGTCAACTTCACAACCAAAAATCAATTAAATATTAACACATCCCCTCCCCAAAAACGTAAGCAGTGACAAAATCACACTCTAGCTTTGTGGGCGCTTCACTTACTATCTCGACACGTGTCCTTGACTCTCATCTCTCAATAAGTCGCCACGTGTCCCGCATCTTCCTATATATTCCCCAGCTTGTTTCTCGACTTGGGTTTCAGACCCACTCATATATACTTGATATATATCTCTTTGTATTTCAATATTCGGGGTCAAAGAGATATATATGTAATATATTATAAGATATAAGATAAAATTGGATACATACGTAGGTGGGTGTTTATAGAATGGCGGGGGCAGCGGATTTACAACTGCCGCCTGGTTTCAGATTTCATCCTACTGATGATGAGCTTGTTATGTACTATTTATGCAGGAAATGTGCTTCTCAAAACATCGATGTTCCTATCATTAAAGAACTTGATCTTTACAAACATGACCCTTGGGAACTTCCTGGTACGATGGTTTCGGGTTTTGGGTTGTGTTGGTGCTAAGTTCTGATTTGGTGCATAATATTTCGAATGACTTTGGAACTTAGGTATCTGATTAATTGAATTTTGTGTAGGTCTGGCTTTGTATGGAGAGAAAGAATGGTATTTTTTCTCGCCACGGGAGCGAAAATATCCCAACGGTTCGAGACCAAATCGGGCAGCAGGAACAGGGTACTGGAAGGCTACGGGAGCAGATAAGGCGATTGGAAAGCCCAACACGGTGGGGATTAAGAAGGCACTTGTGTTTTATGCGGGGAAAGCGCCTAAAGGCCACAAAACTAACTGGATCATGCATGAGTACAGGCTCGCTGATGTCGATCGATCGGCTCGAAACAAAAATCGTAGCTCCAGGGTAATTCACAACCTTAATCTGACCCTCCTCATATCATAATCTATACTACTATATTATGTGTTCTCTTTCAAATGCAATCAATTTTGGTAGTTTAACTTTCTCACTTATTAATTACAATATGTTTTCATTAATTAATTAAAAAATTTGGGAGTTTGCAGTTGGACGAATGGGTTCTATGCCGAATTTACAACAAGAAAGGCAGCTTAGACAAACACATGACCGTCAAAACAACCGAAACTGCACAAAACAAGTCCAAATTTGCATGTTCAACAAGCGACATGGCGTATCTGGACACATCCGATTCGGTGCCGAAGCTTCACACCGATTCAAGCTGCTCCGAACAGCAAGTAGTGTCACCGCCAGAGTTACGTGAGGTGCAAAGCCACCCAAAGTTGGAGTGGGACAACACTACTACTACCCTTGACTATCAACATAATTACATGGATGCCACTGCGGATAACAACAACAACAATGTACCTTTTATGTTTCAGCAGCCGCAATCGAATTACGAAATGGCACAGTGGCAAGATGTGTTCATGTATCTCCAGAGATCGCTCTGAAGGAAGCCATGGTTTTTTTTTCTTTTGCTGGGCTCCGGTTTGTTGTTTTTTTCTCGTATCATTTTTGTTGAGTGAATTGGGCACTTGTGACAGGAGACAGGGCAAGTTGATGAGAGTGCATGTGCCATGTAATGTACTATTTGTGTCGTTTACTATAAATTCAAGCTCTTTTGTTTACTAATTAATACTATTATTCGGTCTCTTTTCTTTCCTAATTTTGGTTATTATGTTAGCCGTTCGCGAACAAGCCCGAGTTCGACTCGTTAAGGGCTCGGTTTGGCTCGGCTCATTAAGGGCTCGAGCTCGAACACAAAAATCTTTTCATTAAGAAAACGAGCTCGAGCCGAGGTTTTGGCATGTTCGGCTCGAGCTTGGCTCGAAAAAATATTTTAAAAAAATATATTTTTTATATATTTAATTATTATAAATTTTATTCAGATTTTTTATAAATATTTTTAAATTATTGAACTATATAAATGTTAAAATATATATTTTAATAATTTGAAAAAATTCAGATATTAAAAATTAATTTTTTAATTTGATATTTTAATAATTAATAAGTGATTTGACTGCTAATTGTAACTAGTATTTATTTTTTTCGATTTTTTGAAATTATTAATAAATTATCCAACCGTACGGATTACTTAATTAAAGAAGAAAAAATAAATATATTTGGTTTGCTATTTTAACAGTTAACTCGTAGTTTGACTAGTACTTCTTCCATATTAATGTATCGATTTTTTTAAAAAATATTTATAAATGATCCAACCGTACGGATGTTAATATCTATATATTTTAGTAATATGACAAAAAATTTAGAAAAAAAAATAAATGTATTTGGTTTGTTATTTTAACAGTCAACCGGTGTTTTGACTTGTACTTGTAATTAAAACTCGACTCAGTTCGATCAAAACTCGGCTCAGTTCAGCTCGGTTCGTGAACAACTCTAATTATGTACTACCCTTGCATTATTACAATTTTCCTAAATTTAGCACGAAAAAATATTGCAGATATGAATTACACGGAGCAACATCCCTGTACTTCCATATATTTTTAACACCCTCCCTCCGGCGTACGATTTTTTTGCATCAATTAACTCGATAACATATATAATTAATATCAATATTCAATATTAATCCCGACAACTAATACTTAAATTAAATATATGAAAGTGAAAGGCCTCTAACACGAGTCCCTCCATCCATAAACCGAATTATAATATCATGTTGAGCTCTAAAAATTTAATCAGTAGCTCTAAAATTTTAAGGTGTTATAAAAATTTAAGTTGTTACATAAAGGATCCAACATGATTTTATACTTTTAACAACTTTATGCAGACCTGAATATAAAAATAGTTATAGATAGGAGTGTAAACGAGCCAAACTGTTCGTGAGATATTCGAGCTCGACTCGTAAAAAATTCTAATTTGGCTCGAAAATACTCGAGTGGAGCTCGAGCTCGAACTTTTCTAATTTTTAACCGAGCCGAACTCAGGCTTCAAATTATCCAGGTCGTAAGGTTCGCGAGCCTCTATTATTTTTCATTAAATGGCTTAAAAGGTTTGTAACGCATCACCGGAATGCGTTACAGGGCTTGTAACGCGTTCCTGTAATGCGTTACAGCCTTTCTGTTGATTTTAAAATTGATTTTCTGGGAGTTTCGTAACTCCGTTTTGGGCGTGCAATATACCGTTGGATTCGTTTTTCCGAGATGGATCTAATGGAGTGATCAATTTTAGTTTATATAAAAGTTTTGAACTTTTTATATTCCATGAAGTGTTTTAAAGCTGTTTTTGATCGTTTGAATTGATTTTAAATGCTTCATGTGATATATAGAGATGTATAATGCTTAGACTAATGTGCTAGATGATATAACATGCCTACCTTGATATTTATTCATGTTGATATATGTGATATATGCTTAGTTTATCATGCGATGATAGATTTAGGTGAACTTAAATAAACATAAGGCTTTGTTAGACAACCTAGTATAGTGAAATTGTTTCATAACCTTAAGAACAATATTAAGAATACAATCATGAGATTCTTGTGTTTGTGAAACACGTAATTGAATATGAATTTTCGATATGAGAGAAAGGATGATTCTGTCAACAACAGATTTCTATCTGTAAGAAAGGGTTATTAAGTGACGCCTCTTGACAATGCTCCACCCGATCTGGGAATCATCTGATTATTGATTATTGATTTGAAATATTTAATTTAAAAGGAAGAATCTCTTTATAATATGATTATGATTGTAACATAATATAATCCCTCTAAAATTAAATAATATCAAGTAGTAATTGGCCAATGACACAACGGGCTTGTGTCGGTCATAGCCTTCCAACATGGTAGAAAGTAGTTCTTATTTTTGAATCATTGTCATTTCGTGCCACAGCCGAGGGCTTTGATTTCGAAATAAGAAATACTTGTCTATTACATAGAGATGTGTACACTGAATAAGAATCTAAAGGTCGTTACGTGCCACAGCCGTGGGCCTTTGGGGACTGATTCAATTGTATGGAATGTTGGGTTAGACTTGACTTAGAATATTGAGTTTGTCGTGCCACAGCCGTGACTCAATTATTCAAGAGGCTAAAGTTTGATTAGGGAATAACATTAGATGTAATTGACAAGAGTTGTCTGCCTATTGAACATTACATGGCGTTTTGTGCCACAGCCGGGGTTGTGTAATGGAATGTAGGATCCCTATTCCCACTAGCATTATGAATGCTTATTTTTTCATGTAGGGGGTTGAATAAATTAGGAAAACTAGTGGGAGCCACTTATGAATAAAGACCCGATTCATATAGTGTTTTGAAATGAAATCGAATATTTGCTAAGTGTTGTTATATGTTTATCATTTACAGATTTACTTTGTACGTTATGTCTTCTGCACTATCACTCAGGAGCATACTAGATGCTCACAAATTGACTGGTCCTAATTATGCTGACTAGCTTCGAAACTTGAGAATTGTTCTCAGGATTGAGAAGCTGGAATACGTGATTGACTCACCTAAGCCTACTGAACCTGCTAGTGATGCACATAATGATGAACATGTTGTGTATCGTAAGTGGATAGATGATGCAAATGTTGCTCAATGCATCATGCTAGCTTCCATGAACATTGAGCTACAGAAGCAACATGAGCATATGGATGCTCACACTATCCTCATGCATCTACAAGAGTTGTATGATGTGGCGGGGAGGACAGCTCGATATGAGATATCGAAGGAGTTGTTCGGTTGTAGGATGTCTGAGGGATCATCTGTGAATGACCATGTACTTAAGATGATCAATTTGATTGAACGTCTTGGACAACTTGGTTTTGTCATGGATGGGGAGCTGAGCCAAGACTTGGTCTTGCAATCACTTCCGAGTTCGTTCTCGCAGTTTGTTGTGAACTTTCACATGAATAAGTTGGATGTCAGCCTGCCTGAACTCCACAACATGTTGAAGATTGCGGAATCGAATTTTCCCCCTAAGAAGAGTTCTGTTCTTCTAATTGGTGAAGGTTCCAATCCTAAGAAAAGGAAGAGGAACTCTTCCAAGAAGAAGAAAGTAGGTGAGAAAACGCCGGTTCCACCAAAAGCTGAAGACCCCAAGAGCAAAGTTGTTTGCTTTCACTGTAACAAGGTGGGGCACTGGAAGAGGAACTGCAAGGTTTACCTTGCAGAATTGAAGAAGAAGAAGGGTAGTGAGACTACCGCTTCTGATTCAGGTATGTTCATGATAGAAATGAATATGTCATTAAATCAAATTTCTACTTGGGTATTAGATACCGCCTGTGGTTCACAAATTTGCAATTTGTTGCAGGGACCAAGGAGAAGTAGGACTCTTGAGGAAGAGGAGGTGATTCTACTGATGGAAATGGAGCAAGAGTTGCTGCTTAAGATGTAGAATCATTTCATTTACATATGCCTACGGGCAAGACTATTGTTTTAAATAATTGTTATTTTGTTCCCTCGATTGTGAGGAATATTATTCCCATGTTAGACTTGGCTGGATTTTCATTTATTATTGAGAATAATGAATGTTCTATTCTTAGAGATAATATTCTTTATGGATGTGGTGCTTTAAATAATGGTCTGTATATATATGTGACATAATTTGCTTCAGATTGAACAAACTAATAAAAGAAAAGGGATGATGAAAATCTCACTTCATAGTGGCACTGCAGTCTCCATTTAGTGGACATGGAGAGAGGGCTGCAGATTTGCTAGGAATGGTACACACAGATGTATGTGGACCAATGTCTACGCAAGCCATGGGTGGATTTTCATACTTCATTACTTTCATAGATGATAGATCTGGATTCGGATATGTGTTTGATGAAACACAAGTCTGAGGCCTTTGAAAAGTTCAAAGAATATAAGTATGAAGTGGAGAAACAACCAAACATAGTATTATAACTCTTCGATTAGATCGAGGTGGTGAATACTTGAACGGAGAGTTTCTGGATTATCTCAAAGTAAATGGTATAGTCTCCCAGTGGACTCCTCCAGATTAGTATCTGAAAAGAGAAATCGAACTTTGTTAGACATAGTTCGGTCCATGATGAGCTATGCAAATCTTCCAGTATTCCTATGGGGTTATGCATTGGAAACCTCAGCATATTTACTGAATAAGGTGCCTTCCAAATCTGTTCCTCAAACTCCGCATGAGATATGGAAAGAAAGGAAACCGAGTCTTAAACACGTTAAGATTTGGGGATGTCCAGCTTATGTCAAGAAAGTTAACCCAGATAAGCTGGAATATCGATCCGTAAAATGTAGTTTTGTGGGATATCCTAAAGAGACTTTAGGGTATTACTTTTACACCGATCGTCGGGTGTTTGTCTCCAGACATGCTACCTTCTTGGAAAAGGAGTTTATCCTTGAAGGAAACAGTGGGAGAAAAATTGAACTTGATGAAGTTCAAGAAGCACAAACTACTACAGATCAAGTGGAAACACCTGTTCTGACTAAACAACCTTTTGTGGAACAGCCCATTCATAGATCAGGGAGAGTGTCTCGCCAACCTGAGAGGTAATATGGCCTTGTCATTGAGAATAACAATGAGTTGTCGATCATTAATGATGACGACCCTGTGACCTATAATGAGGCTATGAGTAGTGTTGACTCAGAGAAATGGCATAGTGCCATGAAATCCAGAATGGAATCTATGTATACGGTATACAAAAGATAGATTATAGCAGATGGCCAGGTGGAGACCTTTAAGGCCAGGCTTTTGGGAATAGGATTCAAACAAAGGCAATGGATTGACTTTGATGAAACCTTTTACCTGTAGCCCTGTTAAAATCAGTTCAGATTTTGCTTGCGAATGCTGCTTACTACGACTATGTGATCTGGAAAATAGCCATATGGTTTTCTTTCCAAGGGAAATGAAAACCTAGTGTGTAAGCTGCTGCGAACCATATGTGGTTTAAAGCAAACTTCTCGAAAGATGAAACATTCGTTTTGATGAGACAATCAAAGAGTTTGATTTTATCAAAAAAAACGTAGATGAACCATGTGTCTACAAAAGGGTTAGTGGGAGCGCGGTAACATTTCTTGTATTGTATTGAATTAGAGTTGACACACATAACAACATAGCAGACCCACTCACAAAGCTACTTTATGAAAGTCACTTTGATCGTCATAAAGACAAGATGGGTATTAGATACCAGAGTGATTGGCTTTAGTACAAGTGGGAGATTGAAAGGAATATGTCCTAAGTCCAATCATGTATTAGGATTTAGGAATAACTTTTATGTAATCTGTTTTGATTTCATTGATATTAATAAAGACTTGTTTTGTTTTTATTACGGGCTTTATCTATTTAAATGTTTAAATAAGATATACCATAGTTTAGAGTAAAGCTTTTTATGGATTATGATGAGATCATAATAGTGAGACCTAAAAAGATGATAACTCTAAACTTAAATAGTTCCTGGTCATAGGATTACTAACTGGTAATTAATAATCCACAAAGATCGGTACATACTATATTGCTTCATTATGAAGGATGTCTGTTCTCATAGACATTTGTGTGGTGACACTATAGCTAGTATGTAGGTGCTTATTATAGAATAAGTTCACTGAACATGACTCGCCTAGCTGAACAACTGATGGAGTTCACTCACGTGTCAGCAGTTGTTCGCTTAGTGATAGTTGTATAAGTATCCTTAGACTTGAGGTCATCATAGTCATCTTGTGTACACTGAACTATGCTTTGGTTTAGTTCTTAGTCTCCAGGGACAATTATTAGGGCTCTTCTGGGTATAGGAATTTGTACACGAAGATAGTGTATGATCAATAAAGAATCTACCCCTTCCAGTGAAGGAAGCGAATGTTCAAGGCTGATCCACTTATGCTAGTTCAGGAATCTCTGGCCAGAGTGAATGAAATTAGAAAGGAGTTTCTAATTTGCATAGAACTACGCATAGTAAATGGTAAGCAAGTGATTGAATTAGATAGGCTTGACACGAGATCCATGCCTTGTATTTAATCGGGACATTGTAAGGTAGAAGGAGTTTATTGTACGGTAACTATTCACTGACAGGTTCTTGGTATTCTAAGCAGTGAATTCATATTATCCGGATATTCGCGATATGTTGAGAAGCATCACTCACGATGTAGAATAAATGTGATTAATCATATTTAATAAATTAGAGAATTTATATAAATAATGATAAAATAGTTTTATTATTATTTATCTCTACTACCGGCTTAATATTGAACCTACAGGATCACACCATAAAAAGAGAATAATTTAATGGTGGAGGAATTAATTAATAATGGCTAATAATTATTTATTTATGAAATAAATAATTAATTGGCAAATTTAATAATTGATTAAATGAGATTTAATTGATTATAAATTAATTAAGAAAAGTTCTTAATATTATTAATTAAAGGATTTAATTTTTGGAAATTAAATCAAGAGAGAAAATTATTTCTAAAGTGTTTAGAAAAAGGATTAATGATTAAAAGGTGTTTTAATTATTAATGAGAATAATAAATGGGATAATAATAATAATATTTATGGGAAAATTTCATCTGAAAATTTTGCCTATAAATACACTATTATAGACCCTAATTTTATTTTAACACACACAAAACCCAAAAAGTTTGGAAAACCCAATTCTCTCCACCTCCTTCCTCCTCCTTAACATCGTTTTCTTGGTGGATACCGGTGGAGTGCTTCACACTTGAGGAGCAACTGCTAAGGATCTCTGATCGTTGTCTCCGAATTATTTTTAAAGGTTAGATACGATCCCTCGAATTTTTATTCATGATCTGTATGCTTTTATTTGGATTTTATATGTGTAAAAGTGTTTTGCCATGCCCCCGCTGTGTTAAAAATCCAACAAACACCCATCTGAAAAGTATACAAAATTTATAATAGTGGGAAGGCAAGTATGTCAATGTAAAAATAAACAACATGAAGAAGAATTTGACCCATAATATGAGGCGATGAAGATTACAATTGGAAGTCAAAGGAGGATCAAGAGTCTGATAATAAGGATAAGTATCCACTACAAGAAAAACAGCTTCATACAACGGTTGATACACAACGGTTAAAAAAAACCGCCGTCCTAAAAAAATATACAACGATGTTTCAATTTCGCAAAAAAAACTGTTGTGTGAACTAAGAACAAGCAACGGTTATCCATCTTTTTCAAATTGTTGTCTATATGGTATTCTATCAGCGAGTCAGACAACAGTTTTTAAAGCGCACAGTTGTGTTAAATCAATAACACAACGCTAAAAACCGTTGTTACTATGGTACATTATAGTGACTTAAGACAACGATTTTAGACATTACATTGTGTAATACAAACAACTGTTACTCAGAAGTTTTGTCTTATAAAGCATCAAACAACGGCATAAAAACAGTTGTGTGAAATTGTTCTTTTAGAGTTTCAATGGGAGCCACTGATGAGGTGACACGTGATACGTGGTAGAACTTTCACCTGGATTGCTGAGGTGGGGAAATGAGGGCCCTTGATTGAAATCACATCAGATATCAATCGTCAGATTGAAAATTAGCTGATATTTTTACAACGATTTTTTGTTCAAAAAAGTATTGTCTTAGTTGATCTCATACAACAATTTTTAATAAAAACCATTGTCGATAGACCTAGTCCTTGAACCTTCTAGAAGCTTTGCTCCTCGCACAACACTTTCCTTACGAAACCGTTGTAAGTCTTACCACAACGATGTATAAAATAAACCGTTTTTTAAAATAGTTCTTTTAAAATTTTAATGGGCACCACCTATGAGGTGGCACCACGTGATAAGTGGTTAAACTTTCACCTTGATTGATGAGGTGGGGAAAGTTAGAGTCGTTGATTGAAATAACATTAGATATCAGCCGTTAGAATGAAAAATAGTCAGTATTCTTTTACAACGATTTTTTGTTTAAAAAGTATTATCGTAGTTGATCTCATTCAACACTTCTTTAAAATGAACCATTGTCTATAGACATGGCTCCAGAACATTCTAGAAGCTTTACAACTCACACAAAAGTTTTCTTACAAAACCGTTGTAAGAAGGTCTTACCACAACGGTGTTTTGAAGAAACCGTTGTACAAGTCGTGTACCTAAAATCAGATCTGTTCCTAATTAACCGGATACATTTTTAATAATTTTTTCGATGATCCAACCGTACAGATGTAAAGGTATAACGATTTTAGTCATAAGAAAAAAATATAAAAAAATTAAATTCATCTGACATCAAAGAATAGAAAAATCTAGGAAAATTCCAACTTTATATAGCGATATTCATTCCCAATTAACCAGATAATTTTTTTAAATGACTTTTTCGACGATCCAACTAAACGGATATTAAGATACATCGATCTTATTCATAAGAAAAAATTACAAAAAAAATCAAATTCATCTTGCATGTCAGGAGTATAAAAGTCAAGAAAAGTAGTAGTCCCTCGAACGAGATTCTTTTCCGTATAACCATATATTTTTTAAAAATGACTTTTTTGACGATACAACCGTATAGATATTAAGATATATCGATTTTATTCATAAGAAAAAATATTAATAATAATTTTAAATTCATCTTGCAAGACAACAATAGAAAAATCTAGGAAAAGTTCAACTCCCAAACACAGGATTTGTACCCGATCAACCAAATAATTTTTTTACAAGATTTTTTCGACGATCGAACCATACAGATGTTAAGATATATCAATTTTAGTCATAATAAAAAATAAAAAAAATAAATTCGACTTGCATATCAGGAATATAAAAGTCAAGAAAAGTCCTAGTCCCTCGAACAAGATTCTTTCCCGTTTAACCAGATAATTTTTTTCAATGACTTTTTTGATGATCCAACTGTACGGATGTTAAGATACATCGATTTTAGTCATAAAAAAACACAAAAAAAAATTCAAATTCATCTTGCATGTCAGGAATATAAAAGTCAAGAAAAGTCCTAGTCCCTCGAACTAGATTCTTTCCCGTTAACCAGATAATTTTTTAAATGACTTTTTTGACGATCCAACCGTATGGATGTTAAGATACATCGATTTTAGTCATAAAAAAAATTACAAAAAAAAATTCAAATTCATCTTGCGTGTCAGGAATATAAAAGTCAAGAAAAGTAGTAGTCCCTCGAACGAGATTCTTTTTCGTTTAACTAGATTTTTTTAAAAATGACTTTTTCGACGATCCAACCGTATAGATGTTAAGATATATTGATTTTATTTATAAGAAAAAATTATATAAAAAAATTAAAATTCATCTTTCATGATAGGAATAGAAAAATCTAGGAATAGTCTAGCTCCCAAACCCGTGATTTGTACCCGATCAACCAAATAATATTTTTAAAAGATTTTTCGACGATCCAACCCTACGGATGATAAGATATACCGATTTTAGTCATAAAAAAAATTACAAAAAAATTTCAAATTCATCTTCTATGACTAGTTTAGAAAAATCTATGAAAAGTCCAACTCTCAAACACGGGATCCGTTCCCCATTAACCAAATAATTTTAGAAAATGATTTTTTCGACGATTCACCATTAAAGATGTTAAGATATATCGATTTTAATCATAAGATAAAATTATAAAAAAAAAATCAAATTTATCTTACATGACATGAATTGAAAAATCTAGGAATAGATACGAGATTCATCCCGAGTGACTAGATAATTTTTTAAATATTTTTTCGATGATCAAATCGTACGTATGTTAAGATAATAAAAAATTATAAAAAAATATCTAATTCATTTAGCACAACAGGATTAAAACTATCTAGTAAATTAAAGTAATGCTCCTTGAAACGAGATTCTTTACAGATTATTAAGATAAATGCTAGTTGAATATATTTTTTAAGTGTCGTAAATGAATAATCATATTACATTAATATATAATAAAATAAAAAATCATTTTTATTTGAAAGATAAAAAAAAATATTTTTATAATATTAAAAAAAAACATTTTATAATATTTTTATACATCTAAAAAAAATTAATTATACATTTTTTTCTCCCTTTAGTTGAAATATTTTTTGATTCACTGTTAACAAAAATTTGTTTGCCTTTGTTCCCCCCCTAACCAAAATATTTTGCCCCGCCCACCCCTCTTTCACTATAATCCTCTAACCCTAGCATCAGATGAAACCTCCTCTCCATATTTGTCAATCTCTCTCTTATCAATCTATCACACTCCTCTCTTTTACCTCATATATCTGTTCTCTAGTTTTCAGCAACATCAAACCGTAGTTTAAGAACCCTATAATTGGATCATTTTCATTTATTCAAAATCCGAGTTGTAATTTGTTTACAATTGGTTTGATTTGAGTTAATTAGGAGGAAGCCAGGTCAGTAATAAGCACGAATTAGTAAGTTTATCGAATCTTTAGCAATTTCAGATTATTTTTTTAACCTATACAATTCATATTAATTCAAAATCTATGTTTCTCCTTCTCAGTTTTTATATATTTCTTATTTTTCTCTTTGGGACTTTTGAGATGATTTAGAGTTTTTGGGTCTTGATTTGAGATTAAGTTTGGATTTAGGTTTCGGTTCATATATATACATTTATGACTAATCGTACGAATTATCATATGTTGGTTTTGTAGTGGTGAAGATTCAAGCTGATGTATTAGTTGGTGAGGCCAACATCTTGGCTGCTCAAGTAATGGAGTCTGATGATGTGAATATAATGGATTGGGGAGAGAGGTAATTTATCTTTCATCACGAGCATTACTAGTTCTTACCTAATAATTACCTCATCTAAATTTGTATATAACTAATTTCATGATACATAATTTGGTTTCCAGAATTATAAATTATAATTTGGTCTGTTAGTTATGATGTATACTATTTCTATGCATTTAATTATTGAATTTTTTTACCTAAAGCTCCTTAATGTTACAGGTAGCCTAATTATAAAGCCGAGATCTCTCATTTCCTTGACTCTATTTTTTGGGTAAGATAATAATGAAATATGTTAAAGCACCATGAGCTAGTGTTATTTCCTCCCCTCCATTCTATTTCTCTTTTTATGTGGTTATATAAAAAGTATTCATGAGGAAAGATAGAGCAAAGAACAAGAAAACCAACCAGCCATTCCTAAGAAGAGTATTGGACATTTTATAATATAGTATTAGCCTTTTGTTCCACCTCAAAAACGAATATATTCTTTTTTCATACAATTTTCTCTATCTTGGTGAGACTTCTCGCGTATGCAACTTGCTCGAGCTTACGATATTAGCCATATACATGGTCAATTATAAGTGTATTTTCAAATGATGCATCACGTACGAGAATACATTGTCAATTCGAAAAAGTTTTTTGAAATGAAGCTAGGATTAAATATTGTTGTCTTTGATATATATCCAAGGAACTAGATAGATGGGAGATACTCATTTTGCCTCACTGAAGTTTGATGTGCCTAAAGAGGATGATGTTATAGAATTACCTTTTGTTCCATTGTAAATATATACCCCTGCCTCTTTCTTGCAAAGTTTTGCTCCACCTGTTACTATCTTAATTTTTGTTGAAGAATTTGCTAACACCTGTTTCTTTCTTTTTGGGCTACTTTAGTTCAGCCAGTAACATATGTATAATGTCATATGTTTGGTCGTATTTCAGCACATTTATCCTTAACAGCCTCTACAGCGTCTGGACATGCATCAACTATATTGTGTCTTCTAACATAGCTGTGTACATATTTAGACAAGGATTTATTCAATTATAGTAGAGTATTAGCAGTTGAAGGATACAAAATATGACATATTATTGTTGCTTCAGTAGTTTTAATTAATATCACTAATGTGGTTTTCTTTCACCTATTTTGTAGGAGTCATGGAGCGAGTTAGCAAGTTTTATTGCGGGTGATAAAAATCTGTTCTCATTATTTATTGCAATCATATAATTACTTTATTTTTTTAATTTTCTATTACCATTTAATTTTTGAAAGGGGTACTTATGGTGTTGGTTATCTGCATATCTACTTGTTCACTTATGAGCATAGGCAATAATGGAAACTATCTCATTTGGCCAAGGTGCAAAGATGATAATTTCAGTACCACCAGGTGGCTGGTACCTGGTATTTGTCATGGCACATTTGAAAGCTAATCCAGAAATTGATAATGTCAAGTTTTAAGATTCAAGGAAAAAAATGGGAACTGGGGATCTCAATCTCTAAATTTACAAATAGGTGTTAAAAATATATTTGTAGCCATACCGTTTTAATTTTTTTATAAATTTGATATTAAATTTTAATTTCGGTTGTGAAATTACAGTAAGAATATGACACCATTTAATTTGTAAATTGTATTTGAATTTTTTGAATGGGGTTAATATTGTAAACAGTTGTCTGAAAGTCATTAAAAATTATTAAAACCATTTAAGGTCTTATTGATTTTTTTTTTTAAAATGAACTATTGTCTGATAATCTGGAATAACTGGTTTTCAATAAACTATTGTTGAAGAATTATTCACACAATACTTCAATAAAGAAACTGTTGTTTTGGGAGATTCTAACAAAAGTTTAAGAATTGTATAAAGTTGTTTGACAAGGGTGCTTGTAACTTGTGTATAACAAATTAGAATGAAGGGTTTTTTTATAAAACTGTTACTTTTAAGTTTTTATTCAATGGTTCATATTTCCAACTGTTGTTTATTTCATCTTTAAAAGAGTATTGAGACAATAGATCATATTTCTTAATTGTTGTGTGTAACTAACTAAAATAAATGTTTTTTTATAAAATTGTTGTCCTTATGAGACAATGGTTCATATTTTTAAACTGTTGTCTCTTTCATCTTTAAACAAGTATTGGTGAACCGTTGTGTTAAGTTGGTTCTAATAACAGTTTAGTAAACAGTTGTTTGAAGGCAATCATACGGCGTTTTGATAGACGACGGAAAAATTCAGTGACAGACAACGGTGCAAAATAATTGTGTGAAGCTGTTTTTCTTATAGTGATTCCCGATGGAGACCCCGATTCTCCCTCGAGAAAGAACAATAGAGAACCAAATTTAACCAAGTATGCACGTTTTAATGCTTTAAGAAGCCCAATATTGATGAAAATTGAGAAAAATGAAGACTATCGATGGACGATGCCACTGCACACTAACTCTGAAAAGAGGAACAAGAATTTATATCCAAGATTTTACGAAGATGACATTGATGATTGTCTTCAGCTAAGAAATACAACTGAGTTATGAATCGGAGGAGGGATACTGAATATGTTCACCAAGATGGTGAAGAAAGTAATAGAGTGAAAGATTATAAAGAATAAGAGGGGAGATTAAGATACCTATGATAGATTGTTTTTGAAGTTAAAAGATTCTGGGTAGACATTGGGACCTATGTGGATATCTTATTCCATGATGTGTTTTTAAAGGCGGGGTAAAGTCGATTCCCAATTCAGACCTTCTGACAAAAAGATTCATGGATTCAATGAAGTCAAATTCAAGGCGGAATGGCCGATTCAATTGCCCATGATTTTGATAGAATACCCCTGAGAGGCCATACAGATGCCGAACTTCCACATGGAATGATATTCTTGGACGAACCGGACTACATGCCTTTAAGGCCACATCCTTTAATCATCGCGTCAAGATCAAATTTTCCTACATGGAATGAAAAAGGAGATCGTAGAATGGTTAAGAGATGTTATGTAGTCGCATTAGGAGCAAAAAAAATAGAAAATAAATTGTGGGCAAGTCCTCTTAATATGATGCATGAAAGTTCAAAATATCAATGAGTAGTAAGGAATGCCAATAAAAGATTTGATTTTTATCACTTTGTAACATGAAAAACTAGATAGGATCACTACGCTAGAGCTTCGATCCAAGAACCCTTGAAGGGCAGATTAATTGTTCTCTGAAAAAAGAATATCGTTGTGTTTGTATGAACATCGGCTGATATTCCTGGGATTGGTCCTGAGTTGATTACACGCATACCCAATATCGATCATAATGGGAAGACGGTGAAGCAAGAGAAGTGGAACTTTGCCCTTGATAGGTTAATGACCATAAGACAAAAATACGGTAATAAGGAAGACATTCCTAAGGTACCACTCTTCACTAACTTTGTGATATTATGTATCTTTTTGTTGATTTTGTCTTGAGAATGTAGATAACAAAAGTTAGAAAAATATTGAAAGATCATGAGAGTTTATGATATAGTATAATTAAGAGACTTGACAAGGCAGAATATGTAGAACACCTCTGAGAGGCATTTGAAGTGTTGAAGCACCACAAGATGATGTTAAATCCTATAAGGTGTGCCTTTGAGGTAAAACCTGGAAAATTTCCGGGTCTCATAATCTTAGTAAGGGAAATCAAGGCCAGTCTTGATAAGATTCAAGCTACTGATGATATGGAACCCCCACGTTTCATAAAGGACGTGTAAAAATTAACGGAAAAGTATGACCTGGGGAAGGTTGATCTCTGAATGCAGTGACAAGCGCTTGTCTTCCTTCGTGATATTCAAGAAGGTAAAGGACTTTATATGGACTGATAGAAGCCAATCAATATTTGAGGAATTGAGGAAGCAAAAGAATGCAATACCACAACTGGTAACGCCAAAACCTAGAGAAGTATGAATCTATGCATCGTAATCTCGGTACACATGTAATAGTTATCCCTTTGAGGAAATATATAAAGGTTTAAAAACATATCTACTATGAGAAGCAAAGTTTTGTGTGACAAACTCTAGTATTGAGAAGTTTGCATTAGTCAAGACTATGACATGAGGAAATTACCCATGTAATACTGGGTGTCCCAAATTAGATCTTGAAAAATTAGCCCTCGAGAGGCATAATGAGGCTAGTGGAAGATTGATTAAGTGGATAACTAAGCCTGGTGAATTTGGTATAAACCCCGTACAATGACTAAGATTCAAGCCTTGGCTGACTTCGTGGTTAAATATATCATTAACAACCAAGAAGTCGGGGGAGGGGGGGGGGGGAAATACCCATGAGTGCAAGGAAACATGTAAACAAGGAAGAGAGAGGATACTCAAGTACTATTTGGATCTTCATGAAATATTTAAAACAAAGGGAAGTAGGTGCAAAATCCTGAAGGATTAATGATAAAGTATACCTTTATATTAAATTTCTCAAACGAAGAACGACGAAGATGAATATGAGGCCTCGGTGGCCAAAATTGGCTTAGCTAGAGCTAATAGGTCAAGAACCTCAAAGTCTGTGGAGACTTAGTGTTGATTTCTCAGGAAAATGGAAAGTCGAAATAAAGTATAAGATAAAAAAGATATTAGAGGTCTGTGAAGTCGTGACTCAGTTCAATGAATGATGCATAAAGATTACATCCTAATGGAGAAAAGCATAAATAATGATGTCCTATTTGATTTTTCCTATTCGAAGATAGAGAGTTATAAGTCTTTGAGACCTGAAGCATGGATTCAAAGTTGATACCACCAGTAGGTGTAGAATGTTGAGTAAACCTTATGAAGACTCGCCTAGAAACTAGTGGTTGCCCAAGGCATTTGATGCATTAAGGCCATTGGAAAAATGTCGAGGTACACACTGATTAAGAGGATTTTACATAGGAATTTCTTTTGTGGTTCCATACTCGAAATACCTGAGACCCCAAGAAGCGGAACTAACCTTAAAGAAAATTCATTCATGAGCAGCACCCGGAGGGCAGAGCTGACACTAAAAAAAATTACCTCATTGGAATTATATTGGCTAAAGATGATGGGTGATGCCAAATATTATGAGAAGAAAGTATACTTGATGTCGGAAGCACACACATGTTGTTAGGAAATCTTATAAGATATTGATTTTAACCAATTCCCATGTCTCATTTACAACGTATGAGATTGAAACTCTTGATACATTCATAGTCAGTGCCCCGAGGTAGATCCTGACACAAAGAGGATTGATGCTAAATCCTTTAGTTGTATAACCAACATTCAAGTGTCACAATTTCCGTAGAAAAGTGTGATATAAAAGTATGTACTCCCACGAATCCCAGTGACGGGTGATAGAAGACAGTACAACATTAATGATGTGAAAAGAGCGATAGTAAATCCAGCTCCACACCTATTTCTCACCCCTAAATGAAAGGGCCAGCCGAGGTAGGAAGTCGAGTAATCCTTGATGGACTGAAAGAGGGACGAATACTTGAGAAATGATTAGGCAAACAATCTACTACACCTACAAAGGGTGTATCATAAGAAAAGATAGGAGTTATTCCATTTTTACTGGATGATAAAGCTGAGTTTGTGATGTCAGTAGGAATTACTCAAACAACTCCAAAGGTTGAGGTCTTTAAGCCCGGGGAGAACGAGGACGATATGACACATACTTTAGATTTGATGAAGCCAACACCGGGATTATTGAGTATTACAAATATTTTATTACTATTATAACGTGAGGGTAAAAGAAAGATTTATTCGATAGGAAGACTTGGTCCTCAAGAAAGATCGAGGCATCTTGAATCGCGTAGAAAGGAAAGCCAAGACCTGTATTGAAAGGGCCGTATCTGGTCAAAAACATATTTGGGAAAAGGATCCCTTAAACTTGGAAATGCTTCAAGAAAATGAGTTACTTAGACTTAACACACCTTAAATCTCAAGGTTTAATCTAATGAGCATCTAAGTAGGACATGTCACCTCGTTAGAATAAACTAGAGATAAGGCCCTTAGAGTCCACATTCCACTTCAAATTCGTATATATCAAGTTCCCATCAAATTGAAGGCTCGTACGGGTCACGTTTCCTCCAAATTTAAGGATCAAGGAACGCAAGAACTAAGCTGAAAATTCCATCATGGGTTAGAGCTTGAAATAACCTTCAATTCGGTATATTATATGCACAAATCAGAAAAACGAGAAAAACGTTATGGCTGTTAAAAGGCTTGTAGCTCGTAATTTAGGATTCCTGATCTAAAGGGTTAGGATTCCTGGTATACGGGGTCAGGATTCCTGGTCGAAACTCAATTCGACCAGAGTGTTAAAATCACCCATAATCTGACGAAAGTCCTCGTCGGAAAAAGGCTGTATCCTGATCGAAAATCAATTCGACCAGAGTGTTGAAATCACCCATAATTCGACGAGAGTCTTCGTCGGAAGAGGGCTGTATCCTGATTGAAAATAAATTTGACCATAGTGTTGAAATCACCCATAATCCGATGGAAATCCTCATCTAATTCAACCAGAATGCATCCTAGTCAAAATTCTACCAAGAATTCACGTAAAAAGGGTACGGATTCCTGGTCGGGAGGGTGCAAATTCCTGGTGTACACAGGTCAAATCCCGCAATCATGTTGCATAAGACCCCTCTACAAAAAATATATTTATTATTCAAATAATAATTATAAGGAAGAAAAATATTATTAGTGATAATAATATTAAAATCTGGGTCGAATTTTATTAAAGTAAAATTTTATCCGTGTTGGACACCCCTGATTTTGGGGCCAATATTATTCAAAAAATTGGATAATTAGATATTATTATTTATTAATAATATTTAAAAAAAACAAAAAAAAGTAGTCGATAAGGAATCCACCTCGAAATTGAGATGGTTCCTGGTTGAAATTGAGTTCGACCAGGCCATCCAAAAGATGGATAAGTCGGTCGAGTGTGTAGGCGAATAAGAGTAAAAGTGGCAAAATTGCCATTTAGTACCTCTTGTTTGCGGACTTCACATGATGATCCTTTTATGTTAGGTCACACACACACTGTAGAGGGGGTGAATACAGTGTATAGTACACTCAAATCGAACTTTAAGAACTTAAGTAACAGAAAACAAACTTTATTGAAACAATAAACTCTGTTACAGTATGGAACTGTTACCTCTCAGTGATGAACAAATATCACGAGAGCTGCTAGGGTTACAATGAATAATCTTCTCTAATTATGATAACACTTACAGTGTAAACCCTATGTCTGTGTTTATATACTACACAGTTACAAGATAATCGCTAATTGATATGGAATATAATTCTGCTTCCTAAAATATATCAATCAGATATCTTTTCTTCTAAGTATTCCATTCTTCACGGAATTCCTTCTTCATGCATATCTCTTCTTATGTTTATCTCAATCTTCTTTCCTTTAATCAGCTACTGTCCTTATCTGATTATCCTTCAGCACTTAAGTTCTGATATCTATCTTCTGATGATTATCTCCTGATAACATACGTACTGATATCCTTAAGTCCTGACTTCCAGTATAAGTACTGATCAACAGTTAAGTACTGATTTATCCTGTTCAGTAAGATCTGAAAGCTAAACATAAAACATATTAGCCATGACATTATCAAATATATCTAACAATCTCCCCCAACTTGTAAATTAACATAATATACAAGTTTAACAGATATTTGATGATGTCAAAAACATTAAGTACAAATGCATGAGAATTAGACTAGATAACTACAACTTACAGTCCTTAAAGTTTTTACCAATTTCAACTTCTGATAACAACTTCAGTTTGTATAAATATCAGAATTTAAGCAGTTGTAGATCTTCGACTTGGCTTCTTCATTTTCTGATCTCTCTGATGTCAGGAGTTGTTCTGAGATAGTTCTTCAACAAACATTTCTCAGCATATCTTAGTTCATCAATCATTCTCCTTTTAACATCTTTGAGCTCTGCAGTATCTTCACCAGTTTGAAAGATTGCAGCTCTGAGATCATTGATCTTTGCTTTTCTCAACTCCTGATCTAGTCTTATAACATAAGCTTTGTCAGACTCTAAATTGAATTCAAGTCCCTTAATACCAAGATACGTTCTGATCTGTGCAGTATTAGGCTTCAAATCAACAATATCACCATTGTGATCTCTGTACTTTGGAACATATATGCTGTCAGACTTAACAGAATAAAGCCTTTTCTGTCTCTGAATCTGTTCTTTTAAGTAGTTTGCAACAGTCCCTGTTATTCTGTCATCCACTTGAAGTAAGAAAAGTACATGCTCCAATTCTTCAAAATACTTCAATGGAATGGCATTTTGTCTTATATGATAAACCCTACCATCTGTCATGAAATACAACATGATATATTTTTTCAAGTAGGTATGGTAAACCATCTGTACAGATTCCAGTTGATTCAATCTCTCAGGAGTTGCTCCAATACCCGGTTCACTCAAGGAAGTTGGATCATTGGTAGTGTTGTGTACTCTTCTTTCATCAGCACTTCCCAATCCAGTTTTATCTCTAGCTTCCTTTCCAGTAACTACTCTTGCTTCAAAACCACTTGCAGTAGTCTTCAAAGATTGAGTCTGTTTTGCTTTAGTGAATCCTGGTAGGAGTGTCTTTGATCTATTTTCTGAAATCAAGTTAACTTGAGCTCTGTCAGAGGTTACTTGCTTCTTCTGAATATCAGAACTTACAATTTCTTGACTCTGAACAACTTGAGCCATGTTAGAGGTTGTTTTAAGAACTTTTCTTGAAGTCAGAGCAAGATCATCTTTTTCATCAGCAATTTCTTCTTCCTCAGGAGGTACATAAACCTTGATAGGTTCATCAACCTTTTCTTTACCCTTGGATCTTGGATCTATCTGTGGTTGTGATCTAGCCAATGTTGCTTCAGTATGTGTCCTTTCTTTGATCACAATGCCTTTAAGTTTTGGAAGTGACTTTTTACCAGAAGCTTCAGATTTAGATGTGACTTTCTTTGATTTAAGTCTGGCTTCTTCTTCCTTTAAACTTTCCAAGTCCATTCCTGGATTTTCTTGAAGAAATAACTGTCTTGACATTTCTTCATCAAGATCTAGAAGTTCATCAGAACTTATCCTTTTACCAGCAGCAGAACTTATTCTTTTCCCAGTATCAGAACTTGTCCTGTGACTAGCTTGTCTTGATGTAAACCTTCTACCTTGACTATGACCGCTACCCATTACAGAGTATCCTTGATCATCATTTCCATCATCCTTTCCTTGCAGTGTCTTGTTAGTTTTGCATTTGGACTTAATTACCTTCTCCCCCTTTTTGGCATCAGCAGGTAGTAAAAGAGAGATAAGTAATTCCACTGAGGATTGGATTTCAGTAAGTTGAGATTGCTGAGAAGCTTGATTTGTCAGAATGTCATCAATCTGAGCTTGTTGTTTCTCTTGAGTTTTCTCAATATAAGCAATCCTGTCAATGGTAGGTTGAAAGAACTTTTTCTTATCAATTTTCCAAACTTGTTCTTGTTTGATAAAGTTCTCCTGAATCTTGTGTAGCTCTGCATGAGTAGTTGAATGAAGACCTTGTAGATGTTTAGTACTCAATGCAGTGACTTTAAGCTGGGTTTTAAAATCATCAGAATTTAACATTTCATCAGCTTTAGTCAAGTGCTCAGCAAGATGTAATGCATTTGGAACACATGAAACTGAGTTCCATTACTGGGGCTGCACCAGCACCAGTACCTTGGAGTGAAACTCCTGCAGGTCAGGAGTGGACTAAGGATTCTCTACCAGTTCAGACTTAGGAAGAGTCTGTTGAGGAGTATGTCCTGAAGGACCTGCTTCATCAGCATCTACAGTTGGAGCAGCATCACCAGTATCTCCAGCATTTGCAACATCAGAACTTAAAGAATCAGTATCTTCGGATAAGACAACAGTGTGAGTAGCAATGGAGGCTTCAGCATCCTCGAATTGCTGATCTAATACTAAGTTCTGATCAACAGCCAAATCCTGATGCTCACCTAAAGTCTGATCATCAGCATCTTGATGCACAGAAGGTGTTGTTGATAACTCTGGAGTTTGAACAACATCAGTAACAGGCACAAGACAAAATAACTCAGAGACAAAATCTTGAAGTAAAAACAACTTTCATTAATATATCAAGACAATACATTTATGAAATGGAAATTACATCAAATTTTTATACAAGATTTTCCCTAAGCTTCTATTCCTAATATCAACAGCCTTAGTCCTAGCTAAGAAGCCTGACAAAGCTGATGATGAAGAAAAACAGGAAGAAGACGAGACTAAGTCATCTTCTTCTTCCTACTCTCGACAAATAGAATGGCGAGTCTGATGATTCGCTCTTGTTGGCGGAGAGCTTCCAGCCTTTCCTCCTCCAATCGCTCCAGATGGTGATGGTAGTCCATATAGAAGAACATGAGGCGTGGCAGTACCTCCTGTGGGACAGAGTCCCATATCTCCTCAGGAATGGCTGTGACATGCCATTCCTGCTGCCACTCGGCACAACTTAGCTCCATATTGAAGGTTTGGTAGTTCAAAAACATGTTGTATCTGACCATTATGTTTTTGAAAGAAAAAAAGGAGGATAAGTGTGTGAGAAGAATGTGATGGAAAGACTGATGTGAAGTGGTTGCTTATATAGACAAGAGAATGCCAGGAGACGCAAAGAAATTGAATGCTGACAGGTAGAATTAATTCTACCTCGTCTCCCTAGACTTTGAAAAAGAATAACAGTCATTGGAAAGAGGAATCATGTTTTAAAACGCACAAGAAACAAGAAACAGTGGACTGTTCAAGTACGAATACCATTAATCCTAATCATAGTGACTATTAATCTTCCACTTCAACATATTCAATTATTAACTGAGACTGTTATTAAATTTTATTCACAGATAAGTCAAGTAAAACATTAGACTGTAATATCAGAACTTAGACTTATATCAGAACTTAACAGTCATCAGAACATAATTTCTTAACTCGAAAAAGGAATGCCCATCTTAGTAAATACTCATACAAGTTCTGAGTTATAGACTTCAGAACTTAATCATTAGAGCATGTAACTAGAACTTGTCCTCAGAATTAGTGCAAAGTGACACAATGACTGTTTATCTAAAATAACATAGACCACCACAGAAATTTTCATCATTCAGATGGAGTGATTAGTGTGTGCATTAAGCTAAATAACAGACAAAGAGTAAAGTCTGATTCACTTCAGTACATCTTAGAAATAAGGCATAACTAAAATTTTGCTAAGGAGCTGTCATTGTCCAGAAACCTACTGATGAATGAGTTTATGCTTGAGTCCACCTCAACTGTTTTGTGCTAATTTTATGCATCTTTTGAAATTCTATTTTACAGTGGCTTCTCAGTGTAAGTGAGTCACGACTGTTTATCAGAATTTATGCTATTATCAGAGTATTTCTCCAGTAATCATAGAGTGTGAAAAGTCACCAAGAAAATATTTTGCTTTTCTAATGCATATTTACTTAATACCAGCAATGCACTTGGGTCGTCCCTTCCACATTTTTACTCTAGATCTCAAAGGAGTACCTGATTTTATTCTTTGATCTTTTTGCCTTTTTTTGATAAGTGAGGTTTATCAGCACTTAGTACATTCAGCAGTTTTACTAGTATCAGAACTTAACAGATGAGTAGCATTATTCTAATTTGTGACTTAGTAATAAGATATACAAAGTAAACTTAACTAAGCTCAATTATCAGAATTTGCTAGTGTCATAATATTTTCACTGAAATAATTACTTCTTACATGGAATCATTTGTTTATTGAAGACTACTAGGTCAGTATCTAGCACAGTTATCCTCATAGGATTGAATAGGTACTAGAACAGACATATCACTTATCAGAGTTTAGAAACATATATCAGACAACAGTCAGTACTTAAAGACATTTATCAATTAAGCACAGAATATACAATGAGATTAATTCTGTAAATACTGAGCATAAAGTCTGATAACACAGAACAAGTCTAAGCAGATTTAGAGAAAGAACCTGAAACCATTCCAAGTTCATTTACCAATCTTGTAAAAGTAGCTTCACACAGTGGTTTTGTGAAGATATCTGCCAGTTGTTGATCTGTGGGAACAAAATACAATTCCACTGTACCTTCATCCACATGTTCCCTGATGAAGTGGTACCTGATGCTGATGTGCTTTGTCATAGAGTGTTGAACTGGATTACCTGTCATAGCAATAGCACTTTGATAATCACAGTAAATAGGGATTTTGAAATATGTTAACCCATAATCCAGTAACTGATTCTTCATCCAAAGAATCTGTGCACAACAGTTTCCTGCAGCAATATACTCTGCTTCTGCAGTTGATGTGGAAATTGACTTTTGTTTCTTGCTGTACCAAGAAACCAATCTGCCTCCAAGAAATTGGCAGCTTTCACTTGTGCTTTTCCTGTCAATTTTGCACCCTGCAAAATCTGCATCTGAGTAACCTATTAGTTTAAAATCTGATTCTCTAGGATACCATAATCCCAGAGCAGCTGTTCCTTTAAGATACTTAAAGATTCTTTTTACAGCTGTTAAGTGAGGTTCTCTTGGATCTGCTTGAAATCTTGCACAAAGACAGGTAACATACATGATATCAGGACTACTAGCAGTTAGATAGAGTAGAGAGCCAATCATACCTCTGTAGTCAGTAATATCTACTGATTTACCGGTATCCTTATCCAGTTTTGTAGCAGTGGCCATTGGAGTGGATGCACTTGAACAATCTTGCATTCCAAATTTCTTCAGCAAGTTTCTGGTGTACTTGGTTTGACAAATAAAAGTGCCTTCCTCATTCTGCTTGACTTGAAGGCCCAGAAAATAGCTAAGTTCCCCCATCATACTCATCTGATATCTTGACTGCATTTGCTTGGCAAATTTTTTGCAAAGTTTGTCATTTGTAGATCCAAAAATGATATCATCAACATAAATCTGGACCAGAAGTAAGTCCTTTTCATGGTTGAGGTAGAACAGTGTTTTGTCTATTGTCCCTCTGTTGAATCCACTTTCTAGAAGAAACTGAGCTAAAGTCTCATACCATGCTCTAGGAGCTTGCTTAAGTCCATAAAGTGCTTTATCAAGCCTGTAGACATAATCTGGATGTTTGGTATCTACAAAACCTGGAGGTTGTTCAACATATACCTCTTCCTCCAATTCTCCATTGAGAAAAGCACTTTTCACATCCATTTGAAAGACAGTAAACTTTTTGTGAGCAGCATAAGCCAAAAATATCCTTATGGCTTCTAACCTAGCAACTGGTGCAAATGTTTCATCATAATCAATTCCCTCCTGTTGAGAATATCCTTTTGCAACCAGCCTTGCCTTATTCCTTGTAATTATGCCATCACTGTCAGTTTTGTTTCTGAATACCCACTTTGTACCAACAACAGATCTATTCTTTGGTCTTGGCACTAGGGTCCAGACTTTGTTTCTTTCAAATTCATTCAACTCTTCCTGCATTGCTTGCAACCAATCAGCATCTTGAAGAGCTTCTTCCACTTTTTTTGGCTCAGTCTGAGAGAGAAAAGAATTTTAAAGACATTCATTTGAAGTACCCGTTCTAGTTCTGACACCTGCATCAGGATTTCCAATTATCAAATCAGGTGTATGTGATTTTGTCCACTTCCTTGCAGATGGAAGGTTTTCTCTAGAACTGGATGCTCCCCCATGATCCATGCTATCTTCATTTTCATTTTCTGATGCTCCCCCTGAAACTATGCTCTCTGAGTTGGATTCTTCAGTATTTAGATTTTCAGCATTATCAGAGCTTGGCTTATCAGAACTTGACGAATCAGAACTTGAAGAGCCAGATGCATGTTCTGATGTTTCTTGAGATGTGGTAGGATCTTGAGTATGCTCCCCCTGCATAGGTGCATCTTCCTTTGACGTAGTCACCACAGTTTCAATAACATCAGAGTTTAATCTATCAGAGTTTACAGTATCAGGACTTAGACTGTCAGGATTTTCAGTATCAGAATTTGAGTCTTCATTTTCAAATCTCAGCTGATCATGGTCAATGAAATCTTCAAGACCAGTAATCTTCTTGTCATCAAAAGAGACATTGATAGATTCCATGACCACTTTTGTTCTCAAATTATAGACTCTGAAGGCTTTTGTGGAAAGTGGATATCCAACAAAGATTCCTTCATCAACTTTTAGATCAAACTTTGATAGCTGTTCAGGATGAGTCTTGAGAACAAAACACTTGCATCCAAATACATGAAAATATTTCAGATTTGGCTTCTTTTTCTTCACCATCTCATATGGTGTTTTTCCATGCTTGTTAATGAGTGTTGCATTTTGAGTAAAACAAGCAGTCTGCACAGCTTCAGCCCAGAAATAGGTTGGAAGCTTTGCTTCTTCAAGCATTGTACGTGCAGCTTCAATGAGAGTTCTATTCTTCCTTTCAACAACTCCATTTTGCTGTGGAGTTCCAGGAGCAGAAAATTCCTGCTTTATTCCATGGCTTTTGCAGAACTCTTCCATTATCAAATTCTTGAACTCAGTGCCATTATCACTCCTTAAGATTTTCACAGAATCTTTGACCATTTTATCCAGCTGTTTGACATGATCAATCAAGATAGATGCAGTTTCACTTTTTGTGTGCAAGAAATACACCCATGTGTATCTGGTGAACTCATCCACTATGACCAACGCATACTTCTTCTTTGCAATAGACATGACATTTACTGGACCAAATAGATCAACATGTATTAGATGATAAGGCTCAAGAATTGATGATTCAGTCTTGCTCTTGAATGAAGATTTTCTTTGTTTGGCTTTCTGACATGAATCACAAAGACCATCAGGAGCAAATACTGTGTTTGGCAATCCTCTCACAAGATCTTTCTTGACCAGTTCGTTTATATTGTTGAAATTTAAATGAGAGATTTTCTTATGCCAATTCCAGCTTTCTTCAATTGATGCTCTACTCATCAGACAGATTGCAGAACCATCAGTACTTGTTGAAAGCTTAGCTTCATAAATGTTACCACGCCTGTATCCTTTCAGAACAACTTTGCCTTTAGATTTACTCACAATTTCACAGTGTTCTTCAAAGAAATCAACATGATAACCTCTGTCACAGATTTGACTTATACCCAGTAGGTTGTGTTTAAGTCCTGAGACCAGAGCTACTTGTTTAATTATGACATTTCCAAGATTGATATTGCCATATCCCAATGTTTTTCCAATGTTGCCATCTCCATAAGAAACACTTGGGCCAGCTTTCTCCACAAAGTCTGATAGCAGGGCTTTATTTCCAGTCATATGTCCTGAACATCCACTGTCCAGAACTAGAATATTTTTCCTGTTGCCCTGCAATCACAAAGACCACTAATTATTAGTTTTAAGGATCCAGACTTGCTTGGATCCTTTGGCCTTATTAAGTTTGTTAACATTTGCAGCGGATTTAGCATCAGAGTTTATGTTAACATTTTTCTTATCAGAACTTACACTATCAGACTTTGAATCAGAATTTACACTAGAAGGAATAATGGAAACTTTCTTCAAAGAAGGTTTTATTTGATAATAATCATAGTACAAACTATGATATTCCTTACAAGTATAAATGGAATGCCATAAACTACCACAATGAAAACAAGGATTTTGTGGTTTGTATCTAACAGACTGACTCTTAACTCCTGATTTTGAAGGTAAGGAGTTAATATTCTTATTCTTCCTGCAAAAAGAAGCCAGATGGTTAGAACTTCCACAGTTATGACATGTTTTCCTAGGAGCATCGGGAACATGTTTATAATCATTGCTTTTATTCACACCTTCCTTTCCATTCCTATTTTTCCTAGGTGATTTTACCTTGTTTGCATTCTTGACATCTTTCAGCTTATGCTTAAGCTGCTTCTTCGTCATTAAGCCTATGTTCACTTCAGCTGTCTTTTCCTGTTTTAGTTTGTCAGAAGTTGATTCCTTTGTAATTTCTGATTTTTCATTTTCAGACTTTACAGTTACAAACTTAACAGGTTTTAACTTTGGCTTTTGCTTATCAACAGACTTAATTTCTTCAGTTCCTTTATCTTTCTTATCTTCTCCATAACCTAAGCCCTCTTTCCAGTTTCCACAACTTAGTAAATTTTGAGTTGTTTTGCCAGAGTTAGTCCAAGTCCTGATAATCTCTCTTTCCTTTTCTAACTCAGTTTTTAGAGATTCATTTAATTTTAGCACTTCATTCCTAACATAAAAAGCATCATCTCTATCCTTCTGAGTTTGATGGAACATGACTAACTCTTTTTCTAAGAAATCATTCCTTTTCTTAAATGCAAGATTTTCAGAAGTTAATCTTTCACATGTTAAAGTTTGATCTCTATAGCTGACAAACATGGTTTTAAGATATCTTCCCAACTCATTAATATCATCAGTATGAAAAGCATAAGTAGTCTGAGGTACCTTTGTTTCAGCAGCTTCAGAACCGCTCTCAGCACTTTCTTTATCAGCATTTGCCATCAATGCATAGTTCTCCTCACTTTCAGAGTCTGAGGTGTCTGTCCAGCTTTTCTGCTTCGTGACAAGAGCCTTGCCTTTGTCACCCTTTACCTTCTTGCAGTCAGGAGATATGTGGCCTTTCTCACCACAGTTATAACATTTAACATTGGTGTAATCTCCTCTGTCAGATTTTCCTCCTCTGCCTTCAGATCTTCTGAAATTCTTCTTATCACAACTTATGCCTTTCCTGGAAAACTTCTTTCCCTTTCTGAACTTCCTGTATGCAATCTTTGTGATTCCTTTCACCATAAGAGCACAGAGCTTCATCATCTCCTCATCAGCATCAGTCTCAGGCAAACTTTCAGAATCTGAGTCATCATTACTCTCAGAGCTTGATGACTCAGTATCAGACTTTATGAAAAGAACTTTACCCTTGTCTTTCTTTGAGGAAGCTGCTTTGGGGAATTCTTCTTCAACCTTAAGAGCAACTGTCCTTGACTTTCCTCCTTTCCTCTTGCTTCTTTGTTCCATCTCCAGCTCATGAGTCTTGAGCATTCCATAGATTTCGTCAAGAGTTGTTTCATCAAGATTGTAGTTGTCTCTTATTGTCGTTGCCTTCAAATCCCAGCATTCAGGAAGAGCTAACAGGAACTTAAGGTTTGAATCTTCAATATCATACTCTTTATCAACCAATGACAAATCATTCAAAAGTTTGACAAATCTATCATATAAATCATTCAATGACTCATTAGTCTTTGAGTCAAAGTGTTCATACTCTTGAGTGAGTATTGTCTTCCTGTTCTTCTTAATTGTGTCAGTTCCCTGACACCTTGTTTCCAGAGCATCCCATATCTCCTTAGCAGTCTTGCAGTTGATTACCCTATTTGACATTACATTATCAATGGCACTATGCAGTAAGTGTCGTACCTTAGCATCCTTAGCAATTGATGCTATGTCCTCAGCAGTATAATCACTCTTCTCCTTTGGTACGGTCTTTGCTGCTTCACCTGCAACTGCAACAGCGAGTTTGGTTGGTTTGTGAGGACCTTCCTTGATTCTATCAAGGTATTCTGGATTTGTTGCTTCCAGGAACATGGTCATCCTTACCTTCCATATGGGATATTCAGATGATCTCAGTATGGGGACTCTGATGGTCTCATACCGACTCTGAATTTGTGTCTTTGGTGGTTCCTCAGTTGTGGTAGGCTTAGTTGGAGTTTCTGTGTCCGACATGATTGTGTTTGGATCTTTAACTGTATGTGTGTTAACAGAGTAGCTCTGATACCAATTGTTAGGTCACACACACACTGTAGAGGGGGTGAATACAGTGTATAGTACACTCAAATCGAACTTTAAGAACTTAAGTAACAGAAAACAAACTTTATTGAAACAATAAACTCTGTTACAGTATGGAACTGTTACCTCTCAGTGATGAACAAATATCACGAGAGCTGCTAGGGTTACAATGAATAATCTTCTCTAATTATGATAACACTTATAGTGTAAACCCTATGTCTGTGTTTATATACTACACAGTTACAAGATAATCGCTAATTGATATGGAATATAATTCTGCTTCCTAAAATATATCAATCAGATATCTTTTCTTCCAAGTATTCCATTCTTCACGGAATTCCTTCTTCATGCATATCTCTTCTTATGTTTATCTCAATCTTCTTTCCTTTAATCAGCTACTGTCCTTATCTGATTATCCTTCAGCACTTAAGTTCTGATATCTATCTTCTGATGATTATCTCCTGATAACATACGTACTGATATACTTAAGTCCTGACTTCCAGTATAAGTACTGATCAACAGTTAAGTACTGATTTATCCTGTTCAGTAAGATCTGAAAGCTAAACATAAAACATATTAGCCATGACATTATCAAATATATCTAACATTTTAATTTATAAATTGACATATTTATCCTGAAATTTGGAATCTTATAAAAAGGTCCCAGAAAATTACCCGGAGGTACAGAACAATTCCCAAAATATTAGAAAAAATATGAAAATTACCCGGAGGTAAAGAAAAATTCCAAAATTATTAGGAAAATTACCCGGACGTATAGAAAAATTCCTAAAATATCTGGAGGTAAAAAAATTCCTAAAATATTAGGAAAACTATCTAGAGGTACGAAAAATTCCTAAAATATTAGGAAAATTTGCCGGAGGTACAGAAAAATTCCTGAAATATTAGAAAAAACCCGGACGTACGGAAAAATTGCTAAAATATTAGTAAAATTATCCAGAGGTATGAAAAAGTTCCTAAAAATTTAGAAAAAAATACCTGTGAGTGCGAGATAATGCCCGAAAATTAAGGGAAAAATACCAGAAAATTCCTAAAAATGGGAATAGGTATGAAAATGAATAGGGAAAATTATTCAAACTTTAGGAAATATCCTGACGCCCCGGATAAGACAAATCGTTGTAAATGGGGTAGGTCGCCCCACATTTAATACTAAAAAATGATATCCCTAATAGGGTAAGTGATAGGGAGAAAAATAAATCCTAGTTGCGTAATTAATATCGATTAATTATTCTCAGGTTGGGCCGACAATAAAGCCCATTATAAAGGGCCCAAAACCCTGAATATTAATTAATTTCGTAATTAATTAATATGGGAAAAATTAGTTGATAAGTAAAGTCCAAATAAGGACACAATTCCTTGGAGATTGGCCTTCAAGAAATCTCATGGGATAATGATTCAATTTCCTGCATTATAGGACTTCAAAGTCTACTCTAAATCTGAGACTTGTCCACCAAGTCTCCTAACCCTAACTTAATTCCAAGACATTTCATGCCTATATAAGGGGTCTCACCCCACAAATCAGAACTACATTTTTTGACTTGATCCTTGGCCAACAACAAGGTACGTAAGCATCTTATGAAAGACAGATTAAGTCATGAGATACGAAAGAAGTCAAATCGAGCCTCGAAGCTCACGAACCCTGACAATAAATACGACCTAGTTTTTAATCCATAACATTTGGCGCCGTATGTGGGAACGCATAACAACCATGGTGAACACACGAAGCATAAACAACACCCACACAGGAACACTAGTTGGGAGGATCCAAACTATTTTGTCAGTGATGGAGATACCCCCACACTTAACCTACGCCTCCATCCAAGGAGGAACCCTGATAGGAGCAAATGAGCCTCGGCCATAAGGGAAGAATCCCCCGGCTCCTCAAGGGATGAATTCCAAATTTCAGCAACTACATGTTCCTTTGAATCCTAAACCCACTGTGTATGAGTATTCAACTATTGTGACCACTAACCCCCCTTACGGGATGCCCCTATACCCCGAGGTTGGAGGAAGTGGACAAGGTAATTGGAGTGAAGCATAAGGGAAGACTCCCTACTATATACACAACTTGGTTCCTATTCCGGAGGACCAAGAATTCTCAGGACCTTACACTGAAAGAGACTCTAAATCTTCGGATGACGATGTGGCTTTGAGAAGGAGGCGTGCTGGTAAAGAACCAATGCCTGATGCTAACCAGCACTCCAGAAGCACCTGAGGGGAGAATCCCAAAGAAGTACAAGAGAGGATCAGGGCTCACGAAGCTGAGATCCAAAGGCTGAAGCACGACCTGGAGACGCACCTGACCCCAAGACCCCCACTTCCTCTAAGGATGAGAGATCCTCCTCCAATCATAGATCTGGATGGTCCAATATCAAGAAGGGTTGTTATCCCAAGGGCTGAGCTAAATAATCTTATCCCCCTAGGAGATCCTGATGATCCAACTCCACCATTCACTGAAGAAATAATGTATGCCCACATATCAAGGAAATTTAAGATGCCCACCATCAAAGCATTGATGATATTGGAGATCCCGCTAATCATATCAGAACGTTTTCTAATGCACTGTTGTTGCAGCCCGTGAACGATGCTATTAAGTGTCGGGCCTTTTCTCAAACCCTGTCGGGACTAGCTTAAAGGTGGTACAGTCGTTTGCCTACGAATTCAATTGTGTCCTTTAGAGACTTAAGTCAAGCTTTCATTCATAAGTGGAACAGTGCATGAGAAGAATTCAGCATCCCTCATGAGTATTGTGTAAGGAGCAAAGGAGTCCTTGAGAGACTATTTGAACCGTTTCACAAAAGAAGCTTTAAAGGTCCCGGACCTCGATGACAAGGTAGCTATGATAGCACTGCAGCAGGGAACTAGGGATGAATTCTTCAAAATATCATTGGCCAAGCGCCCCCCTAAAAGCATGTTACAGCTCCAAGATAGGGTCGGGAAGTATATTAAAGTGGAGGAAAGCATGAGGAAGGCAGTGGTAAACAATGAGCTCGCTAGAGGCAAGAAATGAAAGACTCAACTAGAATATAATGCCAAGGACAAGTATCCTAGAACTGAGCAAAATGCTGATTCAACCCCGAAGAAGGGAGGGCCTGGACAAAAGTTCACCGAATATGCTAAACTAAATGCTCCTAGAAGTAAGATCTTAATGGAAATCGAAAGAGATAGGGATGTTCCCTGGCCTAAGCCCTTGAAGGCTGATCCTACTAAGCTAGATAAGAGCAAATATTGTAGATTTCACAAGGATATTGGTCACGACACTGATGAGTGCCGACAACTGAAGGATGAGATTTAATTTCTCATTCAGAAAGGAAGGCTGAGCAAGTATACTAGGAGTGGGGAGAAAGATAAAAGAAATAACAATGGGAGAAGGAATTTCGATGATCGTAGGAGAGATCAAGATGATCAAGGACGAAATCCCCAACCCAGGGGATCAGTGATAAATGTAATCTTTAGAGGACCACGAACCCGAGGGCCAGTGATAAACACAATCTTTAGGGGACCAGCTGCTGCTGGTTCGTCCAAAAATTCAACAAAAGCTTAGACTAGAGAAGTCATGCATATTGTTGGAGAAGATCCAAAGAGGGCTAGGACAAGAGTAACAATAACATTTGATGATTTTGACTTAGAGGGTGTCAAATTTCCTCATGACGGTCGCCTGGTCAAAACATCGATAATAGGGAACAACCCGGTGAAGAGAGTCCTTGTAGACAATGGAGCCTCGGTGGACATCTTACTCCATGATACCTTTATAAGGATGGGTTATAATGATTCTCAATTAACCCAAACTGATATGCCAATATATGGTTTCGCTGGAGTCAAGTGCCCTGTAGAAGGGATTATTAAGTTACCTCTGACTATAGGTCAGGAACCAAGACAAGCAACACAGATGTTGGACTTTGTAGTGGTAAAAGCTGGATCAACTTACAATGCAATCATGGGAAGAACAAGAATACATGCTTTTAAAGTCGTCCCCTCCTCTTACCATTCGATAATGAAGTTTCCTACCAGAAACGGGATTGGAGAAGAAAGAGGAGATCAAAAAATGGCAAGGAGTTGTTATGTAGCCTCCATTAGGGCTGATGGAGTTGGGGGGACAAGTTTTACCTATTAACGATCTGGATATTCGCGAGAATGACGAGAAAAGAAGGAAGCCACCAGAAGACTTGATTTCGATCCCTTTTGCTCCCAAGGATCCTGAGAAAATGACTTTCATTGGAGCATCATCAGAGGAGCCCCTTAGAGGGAAGTTGGTGAGGTTTTTACAAGAAAATAGTGATGTATTTGGATGGTCAGCAGCTGATATGCCTGGCATAGACTCCGAACTGACCACTCACAAACTGAATGTAGATCCAAATCAAAAGACCCTGAAGCAAAAGAAAAAGAGTTTTGCCCCTGAGAGGCAGGAGGCAATCAAGCAAGAAGTAGAGAAGCTCTTAGAGGCTTGTTTCATTGAAGAGATACAATTTTTGGAATGGTTACGAAATCCTATAATGGTGAGGAAGGATAATGGAAAGTGGAGAATGTGCATGGATTTAACTGATCTGAACGATGCATGCCCGAAGGATTATTTCCCGTTACCAAGAGAAGATACATTGATAGATACGACCGTTGGCCATGAGATGCTGAGCTTTTTGGATGGATTCAATGGATACAATCAGATCAAGATGCATAAGGATGACATCCCTAAGGTATCATTCATCACTGACTTTGGTGTTTTTTGTTATCTTGTTATGGCGTTTGGTCTCAAGAATGCAAGAGCTACCTATCAAAGGTTGGTAAATTTTTTTTTAAAGATCTTATTGGGAAAATAATGGAAGAATATGTAGATGAGATGTTAGTCAAGAGTCTTGTGAAGACTGATCACATAACCCACTTGAGGGAAGCTTTTGAGGTTCTGAGGTATCACAAGATGATGTTAAATCCTGCAAACTATGCTTTCGGAGTGGGATCTGGAAATTTTTTGGGATTGATGGTCTCCAAGAGAGGAATTGAAGCAAATCCTAACAAGATAAAGGCTATTTTGGACATGGAACCTCCGCGGTCTATTAAAGATGTTCAAAAAATCACTGGAAGGGTTGCTGCCTTGGGACGATTTATCACCAAATCTGGAGACAAGTGCTTGCCATTCTTCAAAGTCTTGAAGAAAGTAAAGGATTTCATATGGATCAAGAAAAGTCAAGAGGTGTTCGAAGGATTAAATAAATACATGGTTCAAGCCCCGTTGTTGGCCAAACCAGTCTCGAATGACACTTTGTACTTATATTTGGCCATATCAGAAAATGCCTTGAGCGCCGTGTTGGTTAAAGATGAACTTAAAATCCAGAAACCTATATACTATGTCAGTAAGATTCTGCACGGAGCTGAGTTGAATTATTTGATTGTAGAAAAATTTGCTTTAGCCCTGGTGATGGCCTCAATAAAGTTGTGTCCTTACTTCCAAGCTCATAAGATCGAGGTACTAACAAATCAACCTTTGAGAAACATCATTCACAGTCCCAAAGCCAATGGGAGGCTGATTAAATGGGCCATAGAATTGGGAAAATTCAACATCAAGTACAAGCCGTGAACGGCAATAAAAGCACATGCGTTGGCTCACTTCGTGATAAAATGTACCATACCCAACCAAGAAGTCGGGGGGCAGGACAGCAAGATCGGAAGGTAATAAAGGAAACGAAGAGGGCGTTAAGAAGAATGAATTCTGGGTTCTCTATTTTAATGGGGCATCAAAAACAAATTCGAGTGGAGCAGGGCCGGTGCTATAGAGCCCCGACAGTTTCTTAATTGAATATGCTATGAAGTTAGATTTCCCAACTATAAATAATGAAGCAGAATATGAAGCTCTGATAGCTGGCCTTGGCCTGGCTGGGACATTGAGGGTCAAGAACTTCAAAGTCTATGGAGATTTGAAGCTTGTCATATCCCAGGTTAAGGGGGAGTTCAAAGTGATATACGAGACTATGGCGAAGTACGTACGTCTAGTATGGGTTGTGGTGACCCAGTTCGACGAGTGTCATGTTGAGCACATTCCAAGAGAGGAGAATGCTAAGGCAGATACTATCTAAGTTTGCCTCATCAAAGATAGAAAAAGGTTCAGGGAGTGTATACTTCCGCATTTTGAATACATGAAGCATTGATGTTAAGCTTATAGCCCCTATAGGGCTGGGGATATCATGAATATATCCCCCAAGGCCCACATTCAAACTGGTTGGCTCCAGAATGATGTGACTGAGCGCAAAAGTTGGTTTTGCGAGCACTAAGGTATTCCTTGATCGATGGAATTTTGTACAAAAGATCTTATGTGGTTCCTTACTTAAGGTGTCTCAGGCCCAATGCGGCTCATTTGGCTCTCGAAGAAGTACACAAAGGCATTTGCGGGAAACACTCGGGGGGGGGGGGGGCAGGGCTCTAACACACAAGATAACCCGTTTAGGCTTTTATTGGACATAAATGATGGTTGATGCCAAAGAATATGTGAAGAAGTATGATCGTTGTCAGAAACATACACTGGTTGTTCGATATCCCCCCGAGATGTTAACTTCCATCAATTCTCCGATTCCCTTTGCTATGTGGGGAATGGATATACTTAGGCCTTGTCATATGACCACATCACAAAGGAAGTTTTTGATTATGGCTATAGATTATTTTACTAAGTGGATTGAAGCTAAATCTTTATCTAAGATCACAACCAAGCAAGTTACGCAATTCCTGTGGGAAAACATCATGTACAGATACAGAATCCCTCGTATTCTATTCACCGATAATGGAACACAATTCAATAATGAAGAGTTCAAGAAATACTATGAGGAAAATGAGATTGAGTTGAGGTTTACCTCCGTGGCTCATCCATAAGCCAATGGACAAGCGGAAGTGGCAAATCGCATTATTCTAGATGGACTAAAGAAGAGGGTTGAAAAAACCAGAAATAATTAGGTGGATTACTTCCAATACTTTGGGCTTACAGGACTACTTGTCGATTTACAACTAGAGCAACTCCCTTCATGTTAGCATATGGGGCAGAGGCAGTCGTTCTTGTGGAAATATCACACTCATCTCCCAGAATCCAAGAATACGATGCTGATGAAAATGAGGAAGGGCAAAGGCTATCCCTGGATTTGATTGTTGAAGTACGAGATGAGACGCATGCAAAGATAGTGGAACATCATAAAAAAGTTCTTTCTACTATAACTTACAGGTGAAAGAGAGGTTCTTCAAACAAGGTGACTTGGTTCTAAGGAAGGTGGAAGCTTCTAGTGTAGGGCAGAAGGGAAAACTCACCCCGAATTTGGAAGGACCATACAAGATCAAGAGTGTTCAAGGAAGAGGATCCTACAAGATGGAAACTATGGATGGTTTTGAAGTCCCAAAGACTTGGCACGCTCAAAACCTGAAAGTCTATTATGTATAAGTCTGATGGAAAAGATGTTCACTTATCAAAGTGGCAAATAGGTTGAAAAGCACCTTGAAGCTTTACTTGCTTAGGATTTTATGTTCTATAAGACTATTATTTCAAGTTTTAGTTTTACCAAGACTTATGTAAGGGATGAATCCCAAGAGTTTATGAAATTTATAAAGTCTCCGATATGTGGTATTAAGTTCCTACGTCACATAAAGTCATAATAAATAAACTAAGTGCATGAATTCGAATATAAAAACATAGAGTTCGATAAATAAAAAGACTGTTACATGTCCTGATCATAAATGACAAGGCCACGTAGGGCCAATAAGAACTCTGAGGAGCGGAAGTGTCCTCTACATCCATATCATTCCCTCCACTCTCACTGGACATCTCAGCAGTGCCGATCTCGGAAGAAGAATTGCTAAGGTCCGCTGCAGCAGGCCTGAAACATGACTCTGGAGCCAGAAGCGGATGGGTAACAGGGATGTTCTCAGAGATAACTACACGGGTACGGAACTTCTGTAGTAAAGTCTCATCATCTGGACAAGGATAGTCTGTCGGGTTAATATCCGGACAAGTGTCGTTCACGGTCCCTAGGGCTGTCCCCACCAGTCCTAAAAAATCCGGGAAAAACTGAATCATCCCTAGTCCGCATGCTCTGAGTAAACTCCTCCGTGTCCAAGTAAGCATCAATGATTATGTCCTTCTCATCCTTCAGAGTAACTAACTTAGCATTAGCCTCCCCTAGCTCCTCTTCCTAGCGCTTCATCTTCATCTGCAGCGCGGCATATTTCCTCTGTTAAGGGCGTTATCCGCCTTGTCCGAAGCTTTCTTCCAGGATTCAGCTTGTCTAATAGATGTCTAAAAGTAGGCGTTGGTCTGAAAGAAAAAGAAAAATGTAAGGATGTAAGGCAAGGGAATAACATAGCCATAGGAATAAAAGAAGTTAAAACAAGAAAATATATACCGAAGCAATAAACTGAGCCCCCATAAGCTCCACCCGCTCCAAGTTTGAGCCTGCCACCACGTCGGTAAAGTCCTTGGGGGTGACAGAATGGTAGGACCAGTCCCAAACGTGCTTCATGGAACCAACCACGGTATCTCCACGGAAAAAACCCCAGAGAGGATGGAATGAACCTATAGGTGTGGGAGCAGGAACAACTGGAGCTTCAGTGCCCACAGTGGAGGCCTCCACCATAGGCTCTTTGTGCTTTTTCAGGAAGCTAGGCTCTATAACCTTACCACGTGTATCCAACCCTGCAAGCCGAGCCTTTTTCATCCTGGCTGTTTCCTCAACAACCTGAACGACATCATTGTTTATCTCCTGAGCCGCTGAAAAAGAAGCAAAAACAAAAAATAAGTTATGTTAATAACATCTAAAAAAGGGAAGACATTGTAGAGAGTGAGAAATACCCTTCTGAGTGATCGAAGAAAGACCCACATGAAACAGGGAGAACTCCTCCAATAGAGTCCAACTAGTATTCTGACCTTCATCTTTAATAAGCTCTTTATATATAATAATCTCGTCTTCGGTTAAGCGAATGATCTTGATGCTGCCATCGTTAACTTTGCCGAAGGAAGATCTAAAAAGGGTGCCACAATCACCATTCTCCCATTTTAAACCAAAAAAACTACTTCTCCAATTCTGGTTGTTATCAGGGATAGAGGCACTGTTGAAAATATGTGGGCATTTGGGCCTCTGCCTAATTTAAACCCAGCCACAAGTGGATTGGGCACTTTTATAGCATTGGAAATTTTTCCTAAAAACAACTACCGAAAGGTGGAAAGCTTGCCTAGGCATAAGACCATAAAATAAAGGATATTCCCCTAGGCATTTTGGGGAAGTTGGAAAGGATTAATTTGCAAATCAGCTAACAATCTAGGAATAAATTCATGGAAGGGAAACCTAAGCCCAACATAAAGGGCATCTTCATAAAAAAGAGAGTATCTAGTGTCCAGTGGCATGTACAATCACTACGGTCAACATGAATTATTTTAAGGGGAGGAAAAATATTATAAGTGGTATGAAGGAGGTCGATACTAGCTGTATTATACCATTTATTACAATAATTAAATGTATCTAAATGAGTTGTGGATGGGTATTTGTCCCCTAGTGTTAATTATATCTATCAATGACATATAAGATGAACGAATTTCAATGCTGTTACCTTGCTTGGAAGCTGAAGCAATCTTCGTTGCCCTTTCTGAGCTCTTGTCTGCCATTAATGAAGTCCGAACAAAGCTTGAGGTTGAATGTTGGAGGAGGAAGGAGGCCAGAAATGACTTGCTCTACCATAAAACTTTTAGAGGTTGAGAGAGGGGAGGAGAGTTTTTGAAGTGAGAAATGAGAAAGTGAGTTATGAAATCTCACTTCACTATCCCCAATTATATAGCCCCCAAGCTGGTTAATGGACCGGTAAAAAGGGGATATTAACCGGCTACAACCAGTAAAAAGCCTAGCCCAAAGGCTTGGGTCCAGTTCCAGAATATTCCAGAACACTCTTAGGAAGTAAAAAATAAATAAAAAATAATTACGAAATTATTATCTAAGAATACTCCAGAATATTCTGGATAGTTTTAGATAGAAGGCCATGTAAAAAGGACCAGAAAGAAAGGCCCAACTAGCCCAATTAGTAGCCCATGATAAGGGCCCATAGTTTCGAAAGTTCCAGAGAAAGGAAATCCCAACAGGCCCAATTCTGAAACCTTACATATTCTCTTAAAAGAGAGTAAACTAAAAATAATAAGATAAATGCATGTATATAGAAAATTTTGGAACGTTCTTAAACAAAACAGGTAAAGTTGGGCCAATGGAAAAGCCCATCAACAAGGCCCATGTATGAGGGGGGCCCAATACCTAGCCCATGATCAACGGAGGGCCCAGTAAGAGGCCCATGGATGAAAGGCCCAAAACCAAACCCATGTACAAAAAGCCCAGCTTGGTTGAGGATAATAAAAAATCAAAAATCAAATTAGAAGTCCCGACCTAAAATTGGGTCAAGAATAAAAATCCTGACCTAATTTCGGTCAGGAATTCTGATCGAACGGCCTTGATCGAAAATTCAACGAACATAAATTATTGGACCTTAATTTGGTCTAAAAATAATTTTGTATTAAATCCTGACCAAATATCGATCAGGAATTCTGCTCCAATCGACTTGACCGAATTTCGATCAGGAATTACGATCGAATCACCCTGACCGAAATTAGTCATGACCAGAAAATATAGGGGCTTAATTCGGTCACAAGCACATGGTCAACTCGAGGTCCTGACCGAATTCGGTCAGGATCCTAATCGAATCAACCTGACTGAAAATAGCTTCGACCATACACTATTGGACCATAATTCGACCAGGATTATGGTCGAATGGATTCCTGGTCAAAATTATATATAAAAAAAGAAAAAACAAGAAAAAAAAGAAAAGAAGAAAAAAGAGAGAAAGAAATATGGAAAACTTTCTGGAAAATTCAAAAAAATAAAAATTTCTGAAATAAATTCCATAAAATTTCAAGAAAATTTCAGAAAATACGTATTTTCTGAGAAATTAAGGGAAAATTCCAGAAATTAAGGAAAAATTCTATAAATTAAGAAAAATTCCATAAATTAAGGGAAAATTCCAAAAATTAAGGGAAAATTCAAGAAAATTAAGGAAAAATACCATAAAATTCCTAAAAAATAGGAATAAGGTAAGGAAAATAATAGGGAAGTTTCAAAATATATCCTGAAGCCACGTATAAGGCAAATCGTTATAAATGTGTGGGTCGTTCCACACTTACGCAGAAAACGATACCCTGTAAAGGGATTAAATGAATTTAACTTCCACGAAAATCTTTTATGATTTCCCAGAACTTGGGGGGAAAATGATAGGGAGAAAAATAAACCCTGGTTGCGTAATTAATATCATATTAATTATGCTCGGGTTGGGCCGACAATAAAGCCCATTATAAAGGGCCCAAAATCCTGAATATTAATTAATTTCGTAATTAATTAATATGGGAAAAATCAGCTGATAAGTAAATTTCAATAAGGACACAATTTCTTGGAGATTGGCCTACAAGAAATCTCATGGGATAAGGATTCAATTTCCTGCATTATAGGACTCCAAAGTCCACATTTGACCTAGTTACCATTGACTAAAGTCGACCAAAACTTGCATGACATCATTTTATAATATTTAGGTAATTATAATAGTTTTTATGATATATATTTAAGAGTCTTTGGGGTGGTCATAATTAATGGTGCTTAATCCTTAATTAAAGTAATTAAAGAATGATTAAAAGAAAAGGAAAATATATATTTAATATATATATATATATATCAACTGAGATTTGAATGGATACTAGCTTGTGCTTCCTTCCCACTTGCAAATAAACACAACCTATTTGCCATGTCATCAATCCATGTGATACACTCCATCCACCATTCATTCCTTCTCAAATCTCAACCATTCAATCCACCCAACGCCTCCTCTAAATAAACCCCCACCCCAACCCATTTTCTTCAAGTTAAAGAGCCACAAAGTTGCTGTGATTTTTTTCAAGAAGTGCTTCTCTTCATCTCTTTCAAATTCTATACACACTTCTTCTAAAAAACCTTCTCTCTCTTCTATATACTTATATATATACAAGGTTTTTGAATCCCAAGCTTAGCTTCACCCAACCAAGCTTTATCCCAAAAAGTGAGCTCATCTACTACCATTTCCCGGCCTCCCGAAGGGCTGCTCAAGTTCGACCAAAGTGCCAAAATCCGGCCGAACCTCCGGCGAATTTTTCCGGTGAACTTTTTCGACCGTTTATCAAAAGTAGTTAGTTTTAGCTTCTTATTTGAGTTCTTTTTATTTAAGCCTTGTACTTAACTTCTCTACTTCATCTTAAGCTCTAATACAAGTTCTCTTATAAAGGAAGTTCTCGGGGAGAACTTAGATTCGAACTCGGAATTCGAATAAGTACTTGATCTTCATAAAAATCATTCCAACAAGAAGATATAAAAAGAAAAGTTCTTTATCTCCAAGGGGAGATTATATATGACACAAGTACGAGTTAGCCAATTATTTCTTGCACTTTAATTGGATCTTGGCTAACACTCATTCGTGCTCATAAAATAATTACGAAGTTTAAGTGTAATCCCTTCTAGCATCTTTAGTGCTCTCCGGGGGATTATTACTTGTCTCATATAAACACTTCATAATTTGTCAAATCTTAAAACAGATCGTACGAGTTAGATAATTACTTAACGTTCTTTAATTGGATCTTGTCTAACTAATAATGTACATATAAAATATTACGAAGTAAAAGTGTAATCCCTTCCAACATCTTTAGTGTTCCGGGGGATTATACCTTGTTTCATATAAACTACTTCGTAATCATCCGTTATTTAAAGACGAATCAAATCCACGAGTTAGCCAATTATTTTCACGCTCTTTAATTGGATCTTGTCTAAGACATATCGTGTATATAAACAATTACGGGACATATCGTATAAGCCCCTTCTAACATCTTTCAGTGTTCCGTGGGGTTATTATTTGATATATATAAACTACTCATAATTATTCGTCTAAACTTCAAAAGCACGATCTTACGCCAATTACTTGCACTTCTATTATTTGGATCTTGGCTAAGAATCATAAAACTTATACAAGTGCTTGAAGTTAAAAGTATACTTTGATCACATAAGTGTCAAAACAGAAGTATACTAAAATCTTTAAGCCTACAAGCGTAAAGGATAAGTTACAATTCCGAGATTGTAACTAAAGTATTCTTCGATTTATAAATACATAATCGAAATAAGAAGAATACTAAAGAAGTCATAAGCCATAAGTGCCTAACATAAACAGGGACTTCTCATATTACTCCACAACTTTATTAAATCTATAAAGGAGTAATTATAAATATACTCGACCAACTTGTATTATTCTTAAGTCAAGTATTGTTATTTAGTTTTAATATTCTTATTTGAATATTATACTAATTGTGGGCTAGTACAGTAACATACTAGTTCAAACCATCTTTTCTATACTTGGTTTGTTTCGTGGATTGTCTTGTTAGTTTTGTAGTGAGGTGAAGTGATGTGAGGTGATTCTCGTTCTAAGACCCAAGTCCTAGACGTATTAACGGGGAGTTAGTAGTCTTCGCACCGTGAAGAAGAGGAAAGACTCAAGACCGGATCACTGAGATCCAAGACCGACAAAAGTTAAGGAAGCCAAGTCCACACAAAGGCTCTACAATAACTTTATAGAAATAGCGGGGAGTTATTGTCTAAGATAAGTTGTGTAGGTATTACATTTATTTTGAGGTGGTGACCCTTGTGTTACGCACCAAGACAAATACTTGTAAAGGGTGTAAAGGCTTCTCCGCCTACTAAAGGAGCGAGTTTATTATAAGGGAAAATCCTGAGTCCGGGAGAGGAGCTCGGGGACTGGAGTAGGGGTGAGCGAATCTATTAGAGGTTGCGCCATCGTGAACCAAGATAAAATCACCGTGTGGTATTTTCTTTCCTTGCACTTTATCTTCCGCACATATAAACTGCATAACCACTCGGTATAGTTTTGAAAAGGGATAAAATATTTTTAAAATGCCACAACAATTTTTAAATTGGTAATTAAGCTATTCAACCCTACTTCTAGCTTAAAATAGCCCTCTTACGGGACCTTATAATTGGTATCAGAGCAGTGCTTTTTAACGTGTTTGTTAAGTTATTTGCAGATTTACAGGCACAACAAAAAGTGATCCGGAATGGCATATATTAATCCCGTTGGATGTTGTGAAGGTCTATCTAGCTCACGACCTCCTCTATTTGATGGCACCAACTTTTTAACATGGAAAATGAGGTTTCTCATTTATGTCAGATCTCAAGGAGTCAAAGTTTGGATGGCTATCGAAGACGGTGTTCGCATTCCTACCAAAACTATCGATGACATCATCATCAAAAAGAAGGTTAGTGAATACAAATTAGAGGAAGAATCCACAATGAATATAGCCGCAAAGGCGGAAATGGTTCTCACAAGTGCACTTGCAGAAAAAGAATATAAAAGAGTAAATAATTGCCAGTCGGCACAAGAAATGTGGAACAAATTAGTGGTAACCTATGAAGGAAGCACTGATATAAAAGATTCTCGGATGGATACATTGATCCAAGAATACGAGAACTTTAAACTCCAAGAAGGAGAAAATATCATCGATATGGAAACAAGATTTACTCGTATTATCGATGAATTATCTCAACTTGGAAAGAATTATACTCAAAATGAAAAGAATAGAAGAGTGCTCAAATCTCTACCTCCTAGTTGGAAGGTTAAAGTCACTACTATAAAAGAGATGCACAACTTAAATGAGTATAAGATTGATAACCTATTCGGGATTCTTCGTGCTTACGAAGAAGATAATGTTTCGGAAAAGGTTGCCCCAAAGGTGGAGGATAAAAAGAAAAATATGGCTCTAAAAGCCATATTAATTGATGAAGATGAAAACGACGAGGAGTTAAATGAGGAACTCCAAAATCTCGATGAGAGTGAAATTGCTCTACTCACGAGACAACTTCGTCGTGTGCTTCAAAGCAAAGCTCAAAGATACGGAAAAGGCTTCCTAAAATCAAATAATCAACAAAGAGTTTTTAACTCTAACGGAAGGCCAAATTACTCTCAAAATTATTCTTCCAACTATAAGAGTAATTATCCGTCAACGAGTTACAATAAAGGCAAAGGAAATCAAAATATAAATACCTATAGTAATGCCAATGCCTCTACAAACCATCCTGTTTACACTCCTCCAAAACCTATGGATCCATCTCCGGAGGAAACACAAGATGTGTGTTTCGAGTGTAAACAACCCGGTCATTATAAAAGAGAATGTCATAAACTTTCAAAGGGACGAAGTCTCGTGGCCGAAAATGGTGGGATCTAAGTGAAGATGAAGAAGCTCCGAAAGCTAGTGAAGAAGTGGTGAATCTATGCTTGATGGCTCTCGGAGAAAAAACTACATCTAGGGAAATCTCCTCTACAAATGAAGAGGTTTGTCTTGCCGCGAAACAAGACATATGGTACCTTGATAGTGGATGTTCAAGACATATGACCGATAATAAGTCACTCTTGAACAACATTAAAAAGGTTACTGCGGGGAGCGTAATATTTGGTGATAGTAGTAAAGGAAACATTGTCGGCATCAGAGATATCGGAAATGGGAAAGTTAAAATTTCCGACGTTCAATTGGTCACCGGGTTAAGGTACAATCTTCTCTCCATCAGTCAATTATGCGGCAATGATTACAAGGTAATTTTCTACACTACTCATTGTTCTATATTAGATAAATTTGGAAAGTTGGTTCTCACTTGCCCTAGAAATAAAAATGCTTATACATGTGATATGAGCAAGCAAGTGAACGTGTGCCTAATCACTATAAATGATGATTCATGGCTATGACATCGTAGATTAGGACATGCCAACATGAAGTTGATTAAGAATATATCAACTAAAGACCATGTCCGAGGTATACCAAAACTAAACTATCATAAAGATCATACCTGTGAAGCTTGCGAAGTTGGTAAACAAATTTGAGCTTCTCATAAAGCAAAGTTTATGGTATCTACCTCGAGACCTCTCGAGCTACTACATATGGATCTTATTGGTCCGGTTCCAATACAAAGTCTCGGAGGTTGCTCATATACGTTGGTAGTTGTGGATGATTATTCACGATTCACATGGACTGAATTTCTCAAAGCCAAAAGTGATGCTTTTGAATCCTTCTCATCCTTATGTAAAAGGATTTAAAATCAACAAAATAAAATCATAGTCTATATAAGGACTGATCATGGTAAAAATTTGAGAATTCAAGTTTCACCAACTTTTGTGATGAACATGGCATCACACATAATTTTTCTGCTCCATAAACTCCTCAATCCAACGGAGTAGTTGAACGGAAAAATAGAACACTCCAAGAAATGGCTAGCACAATGCTAAATGAATATCGTCGACCTAAATATTTTTGGGTCGAGGCTATGTCAACCGCTTGCCATATTCTTAATCGGGTTTTGCTACGACCTATAAAACAAAAGACTCCTTACGAGTTATATTTTGGTAAAACTCCGTAACTAAGCTACTTTCGAGTATTCGGAAGCAAGTGCTTCATATTAAATTCAAAAGAGTACCTTACGAAGTTTGATCCTAAATCAAACGAAGGTATATTTCTTGGATACTCGAATAATAGTGTAATAACCCCAATTTTTGGAATTTTTGAAACCCTTATGAATAGTGATTTTGCTGATTATGCTGAATAAGAATACTTTTCATGCCACACTATGTAGGGGTTCTGTTATTGATATTCTGAGATTTTATTAGTACTCCATATAGTATATAAGTGTATGTAAAGATCGTCAGAATCCAATTCCGAATACTTTGATTTTTCCCAGAAATCCACCAGAAACAAGTGAGTATAAGGTAACAGGATAAATAGGATTTAAATTCAAGGATTTTAAGAGGGGATCATAAAAAGGAATATAAAATATTGAGGAAGGTTTAGGGAAACCCAAGTGATAAGATCCCGAATATGATTCCTCAAACGATAAACGAGAACGAAAGTTAAGCGAACCGTATAACAGATCAGCGGTCATTAGGCAAGCAATTAGGAGTTAATCAAGGAGGTTAGGGATGATGATGTCATCAAACCAACAAGAAGAAGACAAGTGTAACAAGATGACCTAAGCTTGATGACCTAAGCATGACAAGTGGGAAGGATTGGTTGGTTGATTGTGAGCCACACATTTTTCACCATGGTAAAAATTTAATTTAATTCCAAGACAAAAGGAAGCAACCAACCAACAAATATCATAACACAAATACAAATTGAAAGTTGACTTTCCCATTTCAAGAAGAAAGCTCTCGGCTAAAACAAACCCAGCAACTTCAAACTGCCATATCTCCTTCAATACTCACTCAAATGTTGTGTTCTATAGCTCGTTGGAAAGGTATTGAGATGGCCTACAACTCTTGTTCACAAGTCTCTTCCAAATAAGCAAGGTAAGACCCTCATTTTTACAGTTCTTTAAATCGGACTTTTAGAAACTTCAAAGCCTAACTTTGTGTTCTTGATTTCTTTGGAAAGATCAAGCTTGTAGGAGGCTCCATAAGGCTTCCTAGTAACTTTTCACCCTCCAAGAAAGGTATAAATCTTCACACCCTTTAGTAATAAATTTGAATGTTGAAGTTTGGAGATGGTTTGGATGGATGAGTAGTAATTTGAATGATAAGCATGATTCGAGCTTAATTGTTAAGTAGTTTAGTTGAATTTGGAGATGTTATAATATATGATTGGATTGAGATCCTTGAGCTTATTATGACTGAAATCAGTAGCATTGATGTGTATCTTGAGTTGTTGTTGATTGTTAGTTGGATTGATATGATTTGGAATGGTAAAAAATTTGGAAATCGTGTAAACATAGCCGTCGTAATGTCCGATTTACTTTAGACTGCTTTTGTTCATAATATTAGGACCCGAGAACTCCCTGCTAGGTTTTGACCATTGCCATTTTTAGATAGTTCATGTTACGAGCTTCGTTTTGATATGTGGTTCGTTTGATTCCGATGTACGGTTTAGGAGAAACGGCCGTTTTAAGTAACGACATTTCGCGAACGAAACATTACCCCTCGCCTTAATTTGAAACATAGGTTAAAGACCTTAAAAGACTAATTGGAGTATGAAACATTTATATAAAGTGTAATAGGCAGTTGGTAAGACACTCGCGAAGGAATCACCTTAAAATTCGTAATGGTTAATTTATTAAAAATGGTGGAGCCGAGGGTACTCGAGCGACTTAAGAGAATCAGTAAGCGCAAAGCGAGCGTTAGAGTCTAATTTGGTTAAAGTATAGATTTACAAGTGACTTCGGTTTAATTCCAACTTATATGTTGTTTATAGGTTACCAGACTCGTCCCGAGCCATTTGTAACCCCCAGTCGCTCAGGCAAGTTTTCTACCCGTTATACTGTTGTTGTGATGTATATGTGTATATGCATGATCTTGTGATAAATGCATATTTGTTATTAGCAAATTCTTGTGATATATTGTAGCATGTGATATGGTATATATGCATGCCTGTTTCGTATTCTTGATTTATATATCTGTTGGTTCAAATGCTTATTCGTTGCATAATACCTATGCTAGAGGTAAGCGGTATTTGCGTATACCCTTAGTATAGGGGATCAAAAGGTGAACTTTTTCTAAAACCGGGAGGCGAGGCTCCCGAGTATAATATATATTTTTATATATATATATATATTGATATAGTTTTTAAAACTATTAATCGAATAAGGTTTATTCGATAACTTTATTTTATTTAATGAATATTATTACGAATATTCATTCGAGGGCTTATGACTCCTTTATTTTATTTAATGAATATTATTACGAATATTCATTCGAGGGCTTATGACTTCTTTATTTTATTAAATGAATATTATTTTGAATATTCATTCGAGGGCTTATGACTTCTTTATTTTATTAAATGAATATTATTTTGAATATTCATTTGAGGACTTATGACTCCTTTTATTTTATTATTTGAATATTATTTGAATATTCATTCGAGGGCTTATGACTCCTTTATATTATTTATTAAATATTATTTGAATATTCATTCGAGGGCTTATGACTCAGTTTATATTATTTAATGAATATTATTTGAATATTCATTTGAGGATCTATGACTCCGATTATTTGCTGAGATATATTCTTTATTTTATTAAAGAATAAGGTGTCGGTAATCAAACTTATCTTTGATTATTCAAATAAAGATAGTACTTTCGTATAAGTATATCTTTGGTTATTTAATACTCATTTCAAGTATAAGTTTTAAAACTTCTACTTCAATTATTTTTATAAAGATTATTCTTTATGGGAATATTATTTAAATAATAATATTCAGATAGTTTCTAATATATTGGGACTGATTTATTTCATTAAATCAGCATTACTCCAAACACTCTTTAAAGTGTTTTCGAGTCTTCAAAATGATTTTTAAAAGTTAGAGCGGATCTCAAAACTCATTTTTATATTTAAGATCTTCCTTTTAAAGGGGATTTAAATACTCGTTCAAAACTTGAGGGATCCGGCTCAGTGGTGTATTTTACATTCGCAACGAGGTTGCTGTTTTGAGAAAACATCTTGATTACTTGCCCATCGTTCGGGAAGTAAGTTCATCTATTTGAGTCGGCATAAGCAACATGGGCTCAGTGGGCGTCCATGAAAGTGTAAGTGGCTCAGTGGGAGTCCATCAAATGCGTAAGTGGTTGAGTGGCAGTCCAGCATAAGGTCCTATTGCGGCCAGAGTGATGACCAGTGGGGAATTCATCCATCTACTAGTAGAAAAGGTTACTTATTGGTATTTTTGCCTGATCAGCAAGATATCAGGTTTATGCCAAGGTTTTCTCCTTTCCAAATTCATTGGATATTACAACTCTGTTTATAATTTTCATAACAGAGGTTTTCAAGGAGTGTATGAAATGTATATATATAGGTGTATATATATATCGGGATTTAATGAAGTATCTCGTAACTTCATTATTTATAATGATTGTAATAACCCCAAAATTTTCAACTTTTTGTAACCCTTGTGAATAGTGTTTTAGCTGAATGAAGAAACTTTTCATGCCACACTATGTAGGGGTTCTGTTATGGATAGTCTGGGATATTATTAGTACTCTATGAAGTATATAAGTGTATGTAAAGATCGTCAGAATCCAATTCCGAACACTTTGGTTTTTCCCGGAAATCCACAAGATACGGAGAGAATTGAGTATAAGGTAACAGGATAAAAAGGATTTAAATTAAAGGATTATAATAGAGGATCATAAAAAGGAATATAATGTATTGAGAAAGGTTAAGGGAACCTAAGTAATAAGATCCCGGGTATGATCCTTCAAACGATAAACGAGAACGAAAGTTAAGCAAACCGTATAACAGATCAGCGGTCATTAGGCAAACGATTAGGAAGTTAATCAAAGGGATTAGGGGGAATGATGTCATCCAACCAATAGAAAGAGGACAAGGAAGGGAGGATGACATCATGAGGATGACATAAGCATGACATGGGAAGGAAGGAGGTGTGGTAGCTTTGTAACCACACAATTTCAAGGGCAAGAAAGTAATTGACTAAATCAAATTCAAAACAAGTCAACCAAGCCAAGTAAAAATCATTCTCATCAAAAATCAAAAGCAACCAAGGCATGAGCTCTTCATTTGCTCTCGGCTTTTAGCATTTTTAAAGGCATAGAATTTCAAAACTCAAGATCCAAGCCTCCTAAATTGGTAAGATAATTCCCTAATCATCTTCATGCTTAGTTAGGACTATATCATGAGTTTAAGCCATTAATTCTTTCTCAATCTTCTTCATTTAATCAAAGAAGAAGACAATGAATAGTGTTTTCAAGTTTTTAACTTGAACTTTTTCTTGTTTTTCTTGAAGATCCAAGCATTCTTAAGACTTCTCAAAGCTTCTTAAGGCTTCCTAGCTCCACCCACCACTTCAAGGAAGGTATACCATCTCCAAACCCTAGATTCCTATATATTATAAGATGATTTTGATTAGTGGGTTGATATTGTAGTTTGTTGTTATGATTTAGAGTTTGGGATTTGGAATGGTAGTGGAATGGAATGGTAATTGTTGTGGTTTTGATTTAAAGGAACTTAAGTATGATTAAAGTTAAGTTTAAGCATAAGTATGAATGATTAAATTGAATTGGTTGGGGTTGTTATGATGTGATAAGGATGGATGTTTGTTGTGTGTTGGATTTGAGGTTGGTTTGTGGTTGGTTTTGTATGGTTTAAAATTGGGAAATCGCGTAAACATAGCCGTCGTAACGTCCGATTTTCTTTGGACTGTTTTTGTGCATAGCATTAGGACTCGAGAACCCCCTGCTAGATTATGACCACTGCCATGTTTAGATAGCTCATGTTACGAGCTTCGTTTTGATATGTAGTTCGTTCGATTCTGATGCACGGTTTAGGAGAAACGACCGTTTCAAGTAACGGCGTTTCGCGAACGAAACTTTTTCCCTCGCCTTACTTTGAAACATAGGTTAAAGACCAAAAAGGGTTAATTAATGTATGAAACATTTATGGTAAGTGTGTTAGGCAGTTGGTAAGACACTCGCGAAGGAATCGCTTTAAAACTCGTAAAGGTTAAATTATTTAAAATGGTGGAGCCGAGGGTACCCGAGTGACTTAAGCGAATCGGTGAGCGCAAAACAAGCGTTAGAGTCTAAGTTAGTTAAAGTATAGATTTACAAGTGATTTTGGTTTAATTCCAACTTACTTGTTGTTTATAGGTTACCAGACTCGTCCCGAGCCTTTCTCACCCCCAAGTCGCTCAGGCAAGTATTCTATCCGTTATACTGTTGTTGTGATGTATACATTTGTATATGCATGATCTTGCGATAAATGCATATTGGTTATTTAGCAAATTCTTGCGATATATTGTAGCATGTGATATGGTATATATGCATGCCTGTTTCATATTCTTGAAATATATATCTGTTGGTTCAGTTGATAATACCTATGCTAGAGGATAGCGGTAACTTGCATATACCCTTAGTATAGGGACCCAAAGGTGAAAATATTTTTTAAAATCGGGAGTCGAGGATCCCGAGTAGATTTTTGTATATATGGATATGGATATATATATATATATATTTATATATATATATATGGTTATAGTTTTTCCAAACTATTAATCGAATAAGGTTTATTCGATAACTTTAAACTTTATTTTATTATTGAATATTATTTCGAATATTATTCGAAGGCGTATGACTCCTTTTGTTTATTTATCTGAATATTACTTGAATATTCATCGGAGGGCTTATGACTCTTTTATATTATTTATTGAATATTATTTGAATATTCATTCGAAGGCTTATGACTCAGTTTATATTATTTAATGAATATTATTTGAATATTCATTTGAGGATCTATGACTCCGATTATTTGTCGAGGTATATTCTTTATTTTATTAAAGAATAAGGTGTCAATAATCAAACTTATTTTCGATTATTCAAATAAAGATAGTACTTTCATATAAGTATATCTTTGGTTATTTAATACTCGTTTCAAGTATAAGTTTTAATACTTCTATTTCAATTATTTTTATAAAGATTATTCTTTATGGGAATATTATTTAAATATTAATATTCAGTCATTTTCTAAATATTCTGGGGACTGATTTACTTCATTAAATCAGTTTTACTCCAAACACTCTTTAAAGTGTTTTCGAGTCTTTAAAATGATTTTCAAAAGTTAGAGCGGATCCCAAAACTATTTTTATATTTAAGATCTTCCTTTTAAAAAGGGGATTTAAATACTCGCTCAAAACCTGGGGGATCCGGCTCGATGGTGTGTTTTATATTCGCAACAAGGTTGCTGTCTTGGTAAAAGAGTTTTTGATTACTTACCCAATATTCGGGAAGTAAAATTCTTGGAACAAGTTAATCCATTAACAGGCATCGCCTGGGAAATATCGGTGAGTTTTCCTTTCCAACTAGATACGACTTCTTGGTGGAGCCGTATCAATAAGTTTCTACTTGGGGAAAGGGGGAAACGAGCTTTACGTTTCAGAGTCATGGATTTCATCTGAACTAGGAGTGGCGTAAGTGGTCGAGTAGCGCCGGCCCAGCCTTATTATATTGGCCCAAATGGCCTGGAAGTTCTGCTAAGGCGGTCCATTCCTTAGGAGTTCAGTGTTCGGTTGACAAGTAAATCCGACAGGTTCTCCTCTACATGTAGAAAATGGTGGGGTTGTACTACTACGACTGATCATCGTAAGTGGTCTTCCTGGCGCGGTAAACTCCCGTAATGAGTTCATCATCCATTTGGATAATTCTGCAACACTACCCGTAGCATTTCGATCGAAAGGCTACTAATGGGTGGTTGCCGAAGCATTGACAGGGTCAAACATTTTTATTGGTGTATCCATTGAATGAAGTATCTCGTAACTTCATCTCTTTTCAAAATATTTCAAAGATCAAATATTTTCAAGTTTTATTGTGGTCTCATCTATGGGATGACCTCGTGAATCTTATAATACTTTGAACGGTGATAGTTCAAGTAGCTTTATAAATGATATAAGTGTGGGGAAGTATTGGTAACTTCATTCCTTGTTTTTACTTATATCTAGTAAGTAATTATCTTACACACGATAAAGATTCTAGTAAGTATCCATTTAGATACTTGTATTATTGTTATCACTACATATTATCTTGCGAGCTGTAAGGCTCACTCTTGCTTTATTTCTTCATCACACAACAACAGTTAGGAGAGATGGCCAGACTCCAGCAGACCCAGCGCAAGCGCGTGGGAAGCGTCCCGCATCTTCCCGATGATGTTGTAGCTGCTATAGCTGCAGAGGTAGATCCATTGTAGTTCAGACCATCTACTTTTGAGAATCAAATTATGTATAATTATAACTTGTGGCAGATAATGGCAATTAACTGTAAATTATCAAGTAATCATTTTGGGTTGTAATAATTTTAAATTGTGGATTCAAAGACTTGTACTTATTTCAATTTCATCTCTGAGACTATAACGGGTTGTAGTGTGTGTTAGTGTGGGGTCACAGCATGAGGTTATTTATTATTAATTAAGTGAAGTGATATTGTGGAAAGAAAGACCGTGACAACCCGGATCCCCGACCCCGGATCTGGGGGTGTTACAGAAATGGTATCAGAGCTAAGCGTTATAAACCTCAGAGATGATGCGACGATATAATAATAAACTCACAAAGATAATAAGAACTCTTGCCAAGTTCATGGTCGGACTACTTAAAGTAGTGCTGACAGTTAAAACCCTTACGGGAACCCTTATAAGTATCATGATAGTAACTTAGCTCGTTTAATGTGTAGGCGCCTGAGATAGAGGACCCTGAGATGTTCGAGCGTGAGCATGATGAGGCATTGCTAGATGTTGAGGATCAGGAGGAGCCTGAGATGGAGGTGGATGAGGAGGACCCCTCAGAGGAGCCTGAGACGGAGGTCATTGCTGTTTCAGATGAGGAGGACCCCTCAGAGGAGTCAGAGACAGAGGTTATTGCTATTCCAGATGAGGAGGACCCGGATGAGGTCCCAGTAGCTGAGGAGCGTGTTGGACCTATGGTAGTGTATGCTGGTATCCCTTTACCCACACTTCCGGTGGTCAGAGCCCCTACCCCTCCACCACTATCTTGGATTCCTGATGATGACAGCTCAGAGACCCATACTTCCGAGCCTAGGCAGACCGAGGAGGCACCCTCAGCGGCTCCGGATTCACCACCCCTTGACCCTGCCCACAGGCAGTCTTCGTTAGCTCATGGATATGTTCAGGATGTATTGAGGACCCGAGTGGCTGTTGCCGAGGGCCGACTAGATGAGGCCAGGAGGGAGTTGGATGCAGAGAGGGCGGGTAGGCGTACCCGAGCTTATGAGACTAGGGCTTCTATACCCCGATCCTTGAGGAGGGAGCTTACGGGGATAGAGCTCACAGCCCGAGCGAGGCTCAGATCGCTCCAGGGGGACATGCATGGTAGGATCTCCAGGCGGCAGGCCGACTATATCTTCCGTCGTGCGATGGAAAGGGTTTGGGAGCTGACCCGCTCCGGTGTGTGATTCAGGATTGACGATGGAATAGTCTAGTTGTCTAGTTAGCCGAGGGCCTTAGTAAGAGCCAATTTTCCGGGATAGTTGACTTGTATATAGCATCCCTTTTTCTGACTAGACAGATAGACTCTTGTGTATCACTTTTGGGACAGATGACTGTAGCACTGTTGTACTTTTGACCAGATCAAACTATGTATTCTCGCATTATGTATATATTTGTTTCCTTTCGGTTCAGTTCCATAGTGACGGGATCACTGTCTTTATCATTATTATTACTGCACTTCGTATTAGAACTTTCTTAAAATAATAGAATTGCGATATACGTTCTCCCCATTATAAGAGCTGTGCAAGGCACAATGTTGTATATGATTGTGACCTAACGTTGAATTTTTCCCAATGATTGTTTTTATTATTATCAGAATCATGCCGCCAAGAAAGATTGGAACTAGGGCGAACCCTGGATC
>NW_027417223.1:0-105574 GCF_009905375.1 Apium graveolens | reverse complement strand
AAGAACAGATTCAGAGACAGAAAAGGCTTTATTCTGTTAAGTCTGACAGCAGATATGTTCCAAAGTACAGAGATCACAATGGTGATATTGTTGATATGAAGCCTAATACTGCACAGATCAGAACGTATCTTGGTATTAAGGGACTGAATTCAATCTTGATGTCAGAAAAAGCTTATGTCATAAGACTAGATCAGGAGTTAAGAAAAGCAAAGATTAATGATCTCGAGCTTGCAATCTTTCAAAACTGGTGAAGATACTGCAGAGCTTAAAGGTGTTAAAAGGAGATGATTGATGAACTAAGATATGCTGAGAAATGTTGTTAAAGAACTATCTCAGAACAACTCCTGACATCAGAGAGATCAGAAAATGAGAAGCCAAGTCGAAGATCTACAACTGCTTAAATTCTGATATTTATACAGATTGAAGTTGTTATCAGAAGTTGAAATTGGGTAAAAACTTTGAGGACTGTAAGTTGTAGTTATCTAGTCTATTTCTCATGCATTTGTACTTAATGTTTTTTGACATCATCAAATATCTGTTAAACTTGTATATTTTGTTAATTTACAAGTTGGGGGAGATTGTTAGATATATTTGATAATGTCATGGCTATATGTTTTATGTTTAGCTTTCAGATCTACGTGAACAGGATAAATCAGTACTTAACTGTTGATCAGTACTTATACTGGAAGTCAGGACTTAAGGATATCAGTACTTATATTAATCAGGAGATAATCATCAGAAGATAGATATCAGAACTTAAGTGCTGAAGGACGATCAGATAAGGACAGTAGCTGATTAAAGGAAAGAAGATTGAGATAAACATAAGAAGAGATATGCATGAAGAAGGAATTCCGTGAAGAATGGAATACTTGGAAGAAAAGATATCTGATTGATATATTTAGGAAGCAGAATTATATTTCATATCAATTAGCGATTATCTTGTAACTGTGTAGTATATAAACACAGACATAGGGTTTACACTATAAGTGTTATCATTATTAGAAAAGATTATCATTGTAACCCTAGCAGCTCTCGTGATATTTGTTCATCACTGAGAGAAGGTAACAGTTCCATACTGTAACAGAGTTTATTGTTTCAATAAAGTTTGTTTTCTGTTACTTAAGTTCTTAAAGTTCGATTTGAGTGTACTATACACTGTATTCACCCCCCTCTACAGTGTGTGTGTGTGACCTAACAAACTTTCAATCCGTTAATCGGATTTGGGTAAAACGAAGGGTAGATAGAAGTACGTGTTGAATAGAATCGTATGAGTTGATATTGATAGATGCTTATGATATGTGAGCAGAAGAGGCAAGGCGTAGGAAAGGGAAACAAGTAGTCGAGGAGTAAGACAGTCGTGACTGAAAGCGAGTGCAGTATAATAAGCTAGTACCAGGCAAGTGTTCTGAACTTTCTCAAGATATTATAGTGATTGATAGTCCTATTTTATTTTGCAAGTGCTTTGAAGCAATGAACCCTAAACCCTGATTCCAGTTATTGATCTTGAGCTGTAAACCTGATTCTTTCTAAACCATTGATTGTTGTATACCCAATACGAACCTCAAATGTATGATACTACTCCACAAATACATACAAACTAATTATCAAACACTGAACCAGATTGCCTACACACTCAAACCATTGTATCTTATGCATTGAAAGACCAAATCCTTGAAACCCTGAAACACTGATTCTTTTGTTATCCAATTCTTTCACTACCTAACAGCCAAGCTTTGGAAATGCCATATTGATCTTTATGCAGATTGAAACCATTTTCATTATTGAACGTCCAATGTTATTAATGATCCTGTTTATTGTTTAATACTGCTTATTCTGTTATTATGGTAGAATTGAATTATTTTTATAAATTGTAGACCAGATTCGTGGTCAGACCATATAATGGTCAAGTTAGGCCAATGTGTGCCTTGGATCCAGTAGTTAGAGCAGTGCTGTGTGCTTTGCTCGAGGTTAGTGCGTGACTGATCAGCAGCCTAACCTTGGTTTTTAAATGAAATATAATATCCAATTCTAAATCATAATCCATTGTTCACTTGTTATCGTAACCCATATTTACCTGATGATCATTATTCTCAGTTTTGTCATTGTGACTTGCTGAGCTAGTTAGCTCATTTGTGCGATGTTGTTTATGTTCTTTTCCAGTTAAGAAGGAATTGGTTGGTACCGAGGATCCCCAGTCCAGCGCGAGAGCTAGGGGTTCAGGTTGATCGAGTTGAGCTAGTAGGCTTCTTTTGGGAGTAATTTAAGTTTGTAAAAGTTTGTAATAATGTTTAATACTCAGTTCTGAGTTTGGATAGTTGGGATTTGAACGGTTTGTAATATAAGTAAGTGTGTTTGGCTTGTGTGCATATTTTAACCTGTTGCGGTCCGTGGTAGTTGGTAAGTAGGGTCACTGCATATTATTATCTTTATCATTGTTATAAGCAGGTTATAAATAGTGTGTGTGTGGACCCCAAACTTCTGACCCGGGTTTGGAGGGCGCCACATAAGCCAGGACTTTTGTTTTAGTTTAATTTTAAAAGTTTGTAAGAATGTTTACTATTCAGATGTTAGTTAACTAGTTGGGATTTGGTACGTTTGTAATATAAGTGTGGTTGTTGCTTGTGTGCATACTTTAACTTGTTGCGATCCGTGGATTATGGTAAGTAGGGTCATTGCATATTATTATTTTCATAAACAGGTTTATAAATGGTGTGTGTGTGTTGCGAATCCCAAACTTCTGATTCGGGTTTGGAGGGGGTCACAACTTAAGCGTCAAATTCATTCCTTACCATTACAATTACATGATGAATATACAGGCCTTATTGTTTAATTTAATTTTTTGTTTTTTTTGTTTAGGGCCTATGACTACATAATTAAATAAAATTTATAATGTTTGTCCTAATTTAGGTTTTTAGAAGATTGTGAACTTTTAAGTGAATACTACCAAACAAACAATTATATTAAACTATATTATGATATATGCCTTAAACTTTTTCGAACGGAAATTATCTATCCATGCTGTTAGAATACTGATATAACATGCTGAAAAAAACTTTCATTTTAACATCTTGAAATTTTAAAACATACCGGTAGAGACCGAGCCGTTCGCGAACAAGCTCGAGCTCGGCTCGTTAAGAGCTCGGCTCGTTAAGGGCTCGGTTCGGCTCGGTTCGTCAAGGGCTCGAGTTCGAGTTCGAACACAAAAATGTGTTCGTTAAGAAAATGAGCTCGAGCCGAGCTTTTGGCATGTTCGGTTTGGGCTCGGCTCGGTTCGGCTTGGCTCGGTTCGGCTCGGCTCGAAAAAATTAAAAAAATTATTAATTTTTTATATATTTAATTATTATGAATTTTATTCAGATTTTTTATAAATATTTTTAAATTATTGAACTATACGAATGTCAAAATATATATTTTAGTAATTTGAAAAAAATTCAGATATTAAAAATTAATTTTTTTTTGATTTGATATTTTAATAATTAACAAGTGATTTGACTACTACTTTTAACTATTATTTATTTCCTGATCGGTGTTTCGATTTTTTGAAATTATTTATAAATGATCCAACCGTATGGATGTCAAGATCTATATATTTAAGTGATATAATAAGAAATTTAGAAAAAATAAATATATTTGGTTTGCTATTTTAACAGTTAACTAGTAGTTTGACTAGTACTTCTCCCATATTAATGTTTCGATTTTTTAAAAAATATTTATGAATGATCCAACCGTACGGATGTTAATTTCTATATATTTTAGTGATATGACAAAAATTTTAGAAAAAAATAAATGTATTTGATTTGTTATTTTTACAATCAACAGATGTTTGACCTTTACTTGTACCTAGTGTTTAGTCTCATATTAATGTTTCAATTTTTAAAAAATATTTATGAATGATCCAACCGTACGGATGTCAATATCTATATATTTTAGTGACATGATAAAAATTTTAGAAAAAAATAAATTTATTTTGTTTGTAATTTTGACAATCAACCAATTGTTTGAACAATACTTAGAACTAGTGTTTAGTCTCATATTAATGTTTAATTTTTTTTTTAAATATTTATGAATGATCCAACCATACGGATGTTAAGATCTATATATTTTAGTGACATGATAAAGTTTTAGAAAAAAATAAATGTATTTTAACAGTCAACCGGTGTTTTGACCTTTACTTGTAACTAGTGTTTAGTCTCGTATTAATGTTTTGATTTTTTAAAAAATATTTATAGATGATCCAACCGTACGGATCTTAATATCTATAAATTTTAGTGACATGATAAAAAATTTAGAAAAAATTAAATTTATTTTGTTTGTTATTTTGACAATCAACCACTTGTTTGAACAGTACTTGTAACTAGTGTTTAGTCTCGTATTCATGTTTTGATTTTTTTAAAAATATTTATAGATGATCCAACCGTACGGATGTTAAGATCTATATATTTTAGTGATATGACAAAAAAATTAGAAAAAAATAAATGTATTTGATTTGTTATTTTAAAAGTCAACCGATGTTTTGACTTGTACTTGTAATTAGTGTTTAGTATCGTATTAATGTTTCGATTTTTTTAAAAATATTTATGAATGATCCAACCGTACAGATGTTAAGATCAATATATTTTAGTAATATGACAAAAATTTTAGGAAAAAATAAAAGTATTTGGTTTGTTATTTTAACAGTCAACCGGTGTTTTGACCAGAATTTTTTAATTCGGCTCGGCTCGACTCGCCTCAGCTCGTTTTGATGGAGAAAGCTCGTGTTCGGCTCGGTTCGACTCGGCTCGATTTTGTTCGATAAAACCTCGTGTTCGGCTCGTTCGTTAACGAGCTCGAGCTCGAACACAGGTTTTTGTTCGTTAAGAAAGCTCGGCTCGGCTCGTCAGAAAAAAATTAAAGCTCAGCTCGGTTCGATCAAAACTCGGCTCGGCTTGGTTCGTGAACAGCTCTACATACGGTCCTTTGATATGATCATATATTAATATTTTAACACATACTGCCTTTGCCGATAAAGTAAATATTATACTATGTCTATGTTTAGTAATTGTTAAGGACAGATATAATATTTTATTAAGTGTTTTAGAGGATATCCCAGGCGATCCCAAGGTCAGGCTATATCCCGAGGAAGCGAGAAGGAAGGAGAGCCAAGACAGGTTGACAGCCATAGGTGATCTAGGATACTTATAAGGTATTATTCTGAATTTATGATTGCTAAATTATGATAATAGTAGAATGTTTATGGAACAGATCACAATATGAGTATTGTTATGAGGTTGTAGACATTTAAATGAAATATGTTGATTTTTGAATTTAATCATGAATATAATTGTTTATTATACATCTGTGTGCCTTCCCTCTTTAGGGTTATCAGATATAAAAAACGATCCCCGCGAATTTGGTATCAGAGCTAGAGCCATAGGTGATCTAGGATACTTATAAGGTATTATTCTGAATTTATGATTGCTAAATTATGATAATAGTAGAATGTTTATGGAACAGATCACAATATGAGTATTGTTATGAGGTTGTAGACATTTAAATGAAATATGTTGATTTTTGAATTTAATCATGAATATAATTGTTTATTATACATCTGTGTGCCTTCCCTCTTTAGGGTTATCAGATATAAAAAACGATCCCCGCGAATTGGTATCAGAGCTAGAAAATAGGCCGGAAAAATGAACAGTAAATTACTGTAGCAAAATTTCGGAATGAATAGTAACCGATGAATAGTAACAAATGAATAGTAATAGTAAAAATGAAATATTAAATTAAATGAGACCTCCAGCAAAATTACTAAAAAATAAGAATAAAAGTTATAAATCTAAAATAATAGCAAATCTATTAATTTATTTTATAGTAAGAATAAAGAAACGAAACAAATGTGTAAGAAAAATCTATATAGACAATTAATATATTTATATAAATAAAATAAATATTATATTCATGGAAGATTATAAGTTAGAAAGTATTAAACTAATAGCAGATAAAAACTTTACTTTTAATAAAGATATAAATCAACATATTGAAAGTTGTAAAATAAGTATGCAAATAATAAATGAAAAATTAGATATTATAGTTAGGTTACGAACAATGTTGGAAGAGAGAGATGAAAAAATTAGAAGACTAGAAGAAGAAAAACTTTTAATAAAAACGAGAAAAATTTATTAAAGAAACTAATTTAGAAATTCAAATAAAAGAATTAAAAGAAGTATTAACTGAACAATATAAATTAATAAATGATTTAAGGCAAAAAATTTAAAAAATGAATTGGATAGATCCAAATGCAATAACTAGAAATAATAGAAAAATAAAAGAATTAATAAAAAATCAAGAAAAACTAGAAATAGAACTAGATAAATTGCAAGAAAGAAAAAATAAAATTGAATGGACAAGAGAAAATAGTGATGAAATAATAAGATGTTATCAACAACTTGGAAATATGATAATAACATTTAGAAATAATAAACTAAGAATTCAAGGACTTAAAAGAATAATTTTATCAAGTAATATAACTGGATAATAATACAGTTTGAAAAATGTCATTAGAGAAATCAAGTGAAACACAAGATGTATATTATCAAATGGATGAATACGAAGAAGGAACATCACAAACTCTAAGTTTTAAACCAGATATATATAATCAAATCCAAAGTGAAACAGAAAAACTAACAATAAAAAAGATATTCAAAACATCTATATTTTGAAAGAAATAAAGAAGTTAGATATATAGTACAAAAACATGAAAATATAATAGACATAGATACAATAAATGGAAAAGCAAAAATAAATTTAATAACAGATGGTTTGATAAAAAGAGAACTATCTAAATTAAAACTAAAAAGAAGCAAATAAACTAAAAAATATTTATTTTGGAGCAATAGAATTTACAATAAAAGCATATTTTCAGAAAAATATTGATACTCCTATACAAATATATGTACTAGACGATAGAATAATAGGAAATATACAAGATTCATTAATAGCAGTGGTGAAAGGAAACTTAATATATCAGAAATTAAAATTTATAATACAACCTGATTTTAGCATATCATTAAGAGATGAAAATAAAGAAAGATCTTTAACATTATATTATAAATTAGATGGAATAAAAATGCAAAAGGGAAGTAAAGTAATTAGTATAGAAACTAAAATAGTATATGCTATGACTGGAAACCATCATGTAAAGAAACAAACGGAATTAGGAATAATAGTACCAAAATTATATAATGATATATTAGAAAAAATTGAACATAAAGAAGAATCTCAAATAACAATCCCAGAAGAATTTACAATAGACTTTAGTAATAGACAAATAATTCCAACACAAAGAATTAAACCAATATTAGAAGGATCTAGATTAAGTTTTAGAAGAGAACACAACCCTATAAAATTAGTTAGATCAATGAGTATGACCAGTAGAAAATTAGATTTAATAAAATTACCGTGTTACGAATCAGATAAATTACGAATAAAAACAATAATATTTAATGGAATATTTGCCAAAGAAGTCATAACAGAAATAAATACCGGAGCAACAAAAAGTCAAATACATATAACTGAAGTTGACTCAAACAAATGTGAGGAAATAGAACCTCAAATAATAACTGAACCAAATAGTTCGAGAGAAACAATAATAACAAAAGGTATAAAATTAAGATTAAAAATTTTAGACTTAGAATATAATATAAGCCTAGGAGTAATAGAAAATGACGTTAGTTATCAACTATTATTAGGAATGGATTTCTTAAATGAAATAAAATATAATATAACCAATGAAGGAATAGAAATAAATGATCAGAATAAATTAAGATTTATAGACAGAATATGAACCCTGAAAAGGAAATAAATGAAAAGAAAGATGAAATAGAAACTATTAATAGGATAATAAAAGAAACATTAATTATGTCTCAAGAAAAATAACTACAATACTTAAAAGAAAAAGAAAAACTAGAGAAATAAGTAAAAGAATTAGAGAAAATAAAAGGTAAGAAAAGAAAAATATGGATAATTAAAGGAGAATGGAGAAAACGAGTCTATAAATATGAATAATACTGAAAACCAAATAAAAGATATTTGGAACGAAATATTTATAAAGGAAAGTTTAAACGCTATATTAAAAAAGATGGAAGAAAATCAAGAAATTAGTAGAAAGATAATTAAGGAAGAAATAACAGTGTTATGGAATATATCAGAAATCTCAATCTTTAAACAAATATTAGATAAGTTAACTATTATACAAAATAGTTTAGAACAAAATAAAGAAAAGAAAATAATTAAAGACGAAACAGAAGAACCAGAACTAGTACCTATAACAGTAATAGGAAGAACTAAAGAACCTATATTAATGGATATAAGCAAATCAAAACCGAAAATAACTATAGGGGTTAAAAGAACAATAAATGGTTTAGCAGAGCTTCATAAATCAGGAAAATTCTAGGAAAATGTCTATAACAGAACATAGTGCTATAACATTTCTTAAAAAACATGGAAAAGAGTTACTGGAAAAAGAAAGACAAAAATATGAACCTATAAAACAAGAAATAAGAGAAGATGAACTAAAAGAATTAAGAAAAGAAAATGCTAAATTAAAAACTAAAACTAATATAGAATGGTTAAATAAATATAAATTTTATAAAAAAAAATATAAAACCCAAAAGAAAGAATTAAAAGAAATAAAGTTAGAAGTAATAAATGTATTAAAAGAAATAGATAATTTAAAAAATGAGATTAATCAATTAAAAATAGAACTAAAAGAAAAGGAAATTATTAAGTCTGACGATAGTAATTCAGAAACGAACAAAGAACAAGATGAGAGCAGTAATACAAGTAAATCAGATAGTAATCTAGGAGAAGAATGATTAAATTACTTAGAGGAATCAGATAATGAGGAAAAGGAAATAGTAATAAAAGAAAATAAAGAAATATTAGAAGCCCTCGGAAAAACCGTAAATGCAATAATAACAAATGAAGAGAAAAGCGATGAAAGTGATATTGAAGAAAGAAAAACTTCACATAAACAAACAAATTATGAAACCGAATCAGATAACGATGCATACCCAGAAGAAGAAATAGAAGATCATATAATAACTAAAAATAATATTAAAATGCCAGGAAATATACCTATAGGACAACAAAATGAAGTACAAGATTTCATAGGATCAATACACCAAGGAATAAATATAAATGGATATTTTCTAGATTTAGATAATGTCTACGACGATCAAGAAATAAGTAGAAGAATAAAAGACTGGAATTTAGGGATGTATATAGCCTTAATGAATTCAAAAAATATAGAAGATCTGGATTATCTTTTTGAACTAATATCAAAATCAATTATAGGAAAGCAGCATTTTGGTTAGAAAATATTATTTATGAATTAAAGGGACAAGTAAGAACGTATGCTAGAAGCTGGAAAGATACGTTAAACGCATTTGATATATTATTAAAAAGAGAATTTCTAGGAGAAAGATGGTTTGTAGCTCAAGAAAATATAACAGTAGAAAGAAAATTAGAAATAACAATGTATCTAAATAATATGAAATGTTGTAGGATTAGTAAATTACCAGAATATACTATAAGTTTTACTAAATTCTTTTATGAAGCTAAATTTTTACCTAATGAAAGCTTAGTATATCAACAACTGTATTATGATCATCTACCTTCACCTTATAATACCGAAATAACTAAAGAATATAATAATCTAGAACCTAAAGAAAATACATTAGGAGAAAGAATTAGATTATTAAGAGCATATTTAACTCGAAAATGTGAAGAATATAGAATTCAACAGAAAATTAAAAAGGATAAAAAACAAGGATTAAGAGAAATCTGTAATTTTACGGAGAAAAAATTAATATTTGGATGTGATAATCAAGATTATAAAACTAGAAAGAAGTATAGGAAATATAGGAAACTAGATTATAATAATCAAAATGAATATTATAGAAAACAAAATAAAACCTATAGACCTTATAAACCATTTAATCGAAGATTTAAAAGAAGAAAATTTAAAAAATATAGAAATACTCCTGAAAATAGAAAGAGATTTAGATATAAGAGAAAGTTTAGAAAAAGAAATAAAACAAAAATAGCAGATTGTAAATGTTGGAATTGTAATGAAAAGGGACATTATGCAAATAAGTGTCCTAAATTACAGCAAAAAGGAGTAAAATACATAGATACCACCGAATTAATAATGAAACTAGAATACATAAGAGAAGATAACAATAACTGGTATGATGAAGAAGTATTCTATATAAGTGAAACAGAACCAGAAGAAATAAATTACATAAATGAAAATGATAGTAATAATGAAAGTTTAACTACTGAATAGAATAAAATGGTAGCTATATATATTGAAGCACATGTAGAATATAAACCTACGAAATATATAAAACAAAAGATATTTATAGATAGCGGAGCAGATATTTGTTTAGCTAAAGAAGAAGTATTTACTCAACACAAATGGAAACGTACAAAAAATAGAATAATAGTAACAGGATTCAATAACCATAAAAAAGAAATAGATATAATAGCAGAAAATGTAAGATTTATATTAGGAAAAATAAGGTTTAGGTTACCTATAATATACCAAGAAAATAATATGAAACAACAAATGTTACTAGGAAATAACTTTTTAGATTCTTTTAAAACTCAAATAATAAAACAAGATAGGATAAGTTTGCTAACACCTTGCGAAAAATGGATAGTATTAAAAAGAATAATACCTGTAAAATCAATATAAATAAGTAATATTAAAACAGAAAGAAAAATGAATTTAGAACTATTAAAACAAAAATATTTAAAGGCCTTAGAAATAAATTTTGGAGAACATCCAATGAAGTTATGGGAAAATGAAAAAATATATGCTGAAATAAAACTAATAAACCCTAATGATATAATTAGAAACAGACCAATAAGATATAGCCCAACAGATCAAAAGGAGTTAGGATTTCAAATAAAAGAATTATTAAACTTAGGACTAATACAAGAAAGTAAAAGTCCGCATAGTAGCCCAGCGTTTTTAGTAAGAAATCATAATGAAGTAAAAAGAGGAAAAGCTAGAATGGTAATAGATTATCGAGAACTAAATAAAAAGACTATATTTGATGGATATTTTTTACCATATAAAAGAAATTTAATCAACCAAACGAGTAATAAAAAATGGTTTAGTAAATTTGATTGTAAAAGTGGATACTGACAAATAAAATTAACTAAGGAATCTAGATGTTTAACAGCATTTAGCGTTCCACAAGGACATTATGAATGGATAGTACTACCATTTGGATTAAGAACAGCTCCACAAATATTCCAAAGAAGAATGGATAAAATATTTAGAGAAATGAATGATTTTATTCTAGTATATATAGATGATATATTAATATTTAGTGATAATTTAACAGATCATTCAAAACATCTAGATATATTTATTCAGACTATTAGAAAACATGGAATATTATTATCAGAAAAGAAATCAGAAATATTTAAACACAAAATAGAATATTTAGGATATATTATAGACTCTGAAGGAATTCAATTACAAGAACATATATCAACAAAAATAAAGAATTTTAAAGAAATTTTAGAAAATAAAAAAGAAGTACAACAATTCTTAGGAATAATAAATTACGCTTCAGATTATATAAAAGATTTACCAAAATTAAGAAAACCACTACAAGATTTAATAAAGAAAAATAAAACTTTTGAGTGGAAGGAAGATCATACAAATGCAATAAGAGCATTAAAAACAAAGGTAGAAAATTTACCTAAACTACGATTACCCAAAGATAGTGATCAGTTAGAACTATTTACAGATGCTAGTGATATAGGATGGGGAGCAGTATTAGTAGCTTTTGAAAAAGATGATATTGATAAAGAAAACCCTTTAATATGTGGATATGCAGCTGGAACGTGGAAACCCAATGAAAAGAATTATCATATTAATGAAAAGGAACTATTAGCTGTAAAATTAAGAATTAAAAGATTTCATTATCATTTACTACCTGCAAAATTTGTTGTAAGAACAGATAATACTCAAGTAAGATCATTTATATTCAATAAAATTGACCCTTTACCAGAATTAAATAAAAGAAGAAATTGGCAAGCATTTTTTAGTTGTTATGATTTTATTATTAAAAATATATCAGGTACTAAAAATATTCTTGCAGACTATCTTAGCAGGGAAAATGGAAAGTATTAGCAGTATTATGATACAGGTGGGAGAAGTAATTCAGAAGATAAAGGAAAAGAATGACCAGATAAACTTTATTAACGAAGAAATCAGCCAACTTACTACTACTTTAGAAGGAAAACTCAGAATATTAAACAACCTTCAAAAAACCCCAGAAACCTTTGTATCAAGATTAGCCAATACTCCTACTATCAAAACAATAACCATACCAGATAATACTATCAACGCCATTACCCTAAAAGATCGTGTAACCTTTACCAAAGAATATACCGAGTCCTTTGAAAAGATACAAAAGTACTATGATTATAAAACCAATACTACAATCCTGAGAAATGGGAAATTTGGAAAATACCCAAGGTATATCTGTAGGGAAAACGCAGATTCAACTGTAGTAAAAAATCTATTACTCTTAGGATTTATTGACAAAATAATGGTAAATGAAACCTTATCAAGTATAGCACAACTACCATCAACTATAACACAAAGCCTTCAATCTTACATGAATTCATACGGACCAGGAGGAATTTATGGTATACAGGTTTTTGATGCCTGTACTGACTTAACAGGAAAACCCATATTACTCTGTCAAATATTTAAGTATGGCAGGAATACTACTATAGAAGGTGAAAATACTAGCCTAAAGACGGACATGGCATGTACAATAGAGCAATTTGGCGACTGGTTGTGTAACAAGAGAGCAATCGGCATAGCAACATTGAAGTCTAAACTTGAAGATATGATACGAGGAGGAAAGGCATGTGTCATTGGCACAAGTAAAGGTGGATTAGCAGAAGAAATACTAACTATTTATTATAATAATGATATAATTAGCAGGGATACTACAGCTTTGAACGAAATGCATGCAAGATTATCAGATTTAAAGCACAATCATGCTCAGAAGACAAAGGAAATTTATCAGAATTTATTATTAGGCCAAAGACGGAGACCAGTGGCAACTCTAAAGAATATAGCAACAAAAGAAGAAGGATGTTCTGATCCCTTTGCATAGATATTTGTTAGGCCCTGAAAGGGTGACCTAACCATATAATACAATGTAATACTATTTGATGAAAGTTAGGCCCAATAGAATTTGGTGACCTAACAATGTAATAATAACGATGAATTGATAGGCCCAATGAGAATTGGTGACCTATGGATATTACAAATGATATTTCGGCCCAATGAGAATTGGTGACTGAAAGCATATTACAAATGATATTTCGGCCCAATGAGAATTGGTGACTGAAAGCATATTTCAAATGATATTTCGGCCCAATGAGAATTGGTGACTGAAAGCATATTACAAATGATATTTCGGCCCAATAAGAATTGGTGACTGAAAACATATTACAAATGACACTACGGCCCAAATTATATTGGTGACTGTAAAAAATCAATAATTTTCAGGAAAAAGAAAAAGACAGCAGCAACAAAGAAGAAAGGTTACTAGAAGAAAAAGACAGCAGCAGAAAAGACAAGGACATTTACCAGAAATTTTATCTCTAAAGTCAAAAAGAAGGTGGAATGGCAGACAAATTACAGAAAGTGGATTCAGCTTTTGAAAAAGAGGAAAGAAAAAGAACGGAGGAAATTAAAAGGGAATCTTAGAAATAGAAATTAGTAGAATCAACAGAGATTGGAAAACTCTATAAAAGCCATCTTGTAAATCAAGAAGGGATATCGAAAGTTTTCATTAATAGAAATGGCTGTTTATAAATTTTCTATGAGTAGCTAAACCCTTTACTCTACAATCTCTATACAAGAAAATATTGTGAGATCGAAGTAAATATTATACTATGTCTATGTTTAGTAATTGTTAAGACAGATATAATATTTTATTAAGTATTTTAGAGGATATCCCAGACGATCCCAAGGTCAGGCTATATCCCGAAGCAAGGAAGCGAGAAGGGAAGGAGAGCCAAGACAGGTTGACAGCCATAGGTGATCTAGGATACTTATAAGGTATTATTCTGAATTTATGATTGCTAAATTATGATAATAGTAGAATGTTTATGGAACAGATCACAATATTAGTATTGTTATGAGGTTGTAGACATTTAAATGAAATATGTTGATTTTTGGATTTAATCATGAATATAATTGTTTATTATATATCTGTGTGCCTTCCCTCTTTAGGGTTATCAGATATAAAAAACGATCCCCGCGAATCTGGTAATTGTTTATTATATATCTGTGTGTCTTCCCTCTTTAGGGTTATCAGATATAAAAAACGATCCCCGCGACGATTATCTTTCATCAAAAGTTACCTTTGCTGTTGTATTCTTAACATCATAAGTTCATTATATATATACAAACATACACATAGATCTATTAACAAATGTGTATATATGGATAAATTTGATGACGGTAATTCTCTGAGGACACAGATAGAGAAAGGCAAAGAAGCAAGACGCAATCACTATATGCGTTAATTCAATAACGCAAAAAGACTGTCTGAAATCTTGAAAATACTTATAAAGTAAAAAACAAACAAAAAAAAAACGCTAATAGTGAGTTGCTTTAGAAACGGATTGACTGCATGCGTTACATCCTTAACGCCAGCCACACATACGTTACCCATGTGCCATTGAAAGGACTGCTTTCAATCGGGTGCTATTTTGGGCATCTATTGCGAAATTGTGCTAAATTGGCCCATTACCCGATTATCGGTTAGTTCATGGAGGTTTAACTTTATGTTTCACAAAATCCTCTAAACTAGTGTTGATGAAAATTGTAATCAAGCAATATTCATGAAACCCAGAGCACACACTATATCATGGACCATAAATTGAGCTACACAACAATAAGTGGATCATACAAATGGTACTTTTCTTACTCGTATCAATTTAATTCTTGCTGCTTTAGTGTTAATTTTATATATTGGGGTTTTGTGATATAAATGTGTATTTCATTAACTGGTACTCCTTTGTTTTAAGAGACCCGTGATGCAGAATGTTCGATTATAAACGAATAGTGTCCATTTAGGAAGTTGCGTTTAGGTTATCGCCTAGAGAGTTTATATAATATTTTCTAAACGGTTACAAAAAAGCCCAGAAAAATAGACCTATAACAGATAAACCTAGCATCAAACATAAGATACCGATAGGCCCTATTTGGATGGGAGGTTGAAAAATGAGAGGTTGGGTTTAGATAGGTTATGCTAGGTTGGGATGGGGTGGCTTGTATCAGGTTGAACCTCTATCTTATTTGGATGCAGGGACTGGAAAGGGAAGGGTTCAACCCTCCTATCATTTAGATTTAGATGAAATGTTTGGTGTTGGATGATGGGATACACGTGTGCTTAAGCAAAATAAAAAAAGAAATATATTTATTTTAAAATAATAATTTAAATCTTTTACCTTTAAAAACTTAGAACTCAAATTTTTAAAGATTTTTTAATAAAATTTAAATTTGGAAATCTGAAAAAACTATTAACGAATAATTGAATTACTTCTTCATTTTATATTCATGTTTGTTCCTCATTTTCAGGTATTGATATTTTATTCAAAAAAGAAGAATTATTTTCAGACTTCTAAACCCGATTAATAACATTACTTATGTTCTCCCTCAGTTTTTTTATATATCGTTTGACTTTCTTGTACACAATTCTAAGTCCTTTGACTGTATGGATAAAATAATATTTTTTAAAATTTTCGTTTTGTAAATTAAATTTTTAGTTATATATTTTTATTCACAAAAAGAAAAAAATTAAAAAAATTATTATTTTAACTATGCAGTGTGGGTATAAAAATCAAACGTCATTAAAAAAACAGCGTGAGAGTAATATACTAAATTATACTAATAATAAACTAAATTATACTAATAGTAATTAAAGTAAATTACAAGTACAGGTACGTAGTGGTACACTTCTACAGTAAACAACTGACTTTTATAAAAATATAAAAATAAATGATAATGAGAAACAGCGTTGCATGGAGGGTAGTAAAAATAAATGATAATGGGAAACAGCGTTGCTGGTCAGTAGTAGTAGTAGTCAGAGGCTCAGAGCTACAAATACAAGTACAACAGATAAGCGTGACATTTCCAAATTCCAACACCCCAATTTGAGGTGTTGAAACTCTCTCTTTTTTCTATTAGAAGGAAACCCTCTGCAACACCTCGCTCAACCCTTAGCAACCCACCCCTCCGTTTCAAAAACTTTCCCATACAAGGGTTAGGATATTTAAACTTCTACCAACCCAATCTATTCCTCCCCAACCCCCAATCCAAACAAATCCCTTAAGGTTGGGGGCTCCAATCGGGGACGTTGCCCCGACCTCATCGGGGACCACGTTGCATTCTCGAACCCCTAAACACCATGTATCCCAACTCGCTGACCGGGCAGCCAGACCCCCGAAATTCCATTCCAGCATTTGGGGCATAAACCGATTCAAGACATATTGTAACAAATCTCCACCTTGACTCGGGAAGCACGTTCGGGGTGCTTCACCCCTGGACCCCGACTCACTGACCGGGCAGTGAGACCCCCGAAGTCCCGACATTTGGGGTATAAACCGATCCAAGGCATATTCCAACAGAGCCATTTTTTTATCTACGGTTGGAATCGTATCGGGATAGAGATTTTATGCCGAGGTTGAGGTTGAGTTTTGATTAAATTACCAAAGCTCTTTACATTGATCTTTGCTTTCATTTTCTCCTTTGTCTACTGGAATCACTTAGGATTATAATTGAGGTGCGATGCAAATGAAATCACCAAGTTGTTTGTTGATCTATCTATTTTCCGCTTTCTCAACTTATCATCGCCTACTTTCTTGTCCTTTTTTTTACACTTCATTCCATTTTATTACAAAGGATATTCTTAATGTTATTATCTTACATTTGACTTTTTTCATTAATGGCTAAATCTTTTTAGCTAAACTCGTCATGAAACAAACATATATCTATATGAAAATTAGAAACGCCTTTTTCATGCCTACTACGATGCATCACTGTAATGCCATACTTTGGTTATGACTTATGACTAAGAATAATATCAATCATTGATAATTAAGTACCGTACATTTCGTGTGCCTACAAGTGTCAGATCACCTACAATATTACACTTTGAAAAGTATCACTTGCAATTTATAGATCCTTGACACTTTCTTTACTTGGTAATAACTAGTATATTTAATATAAAGTATGTTCATATTTTTCTAAAAGGGAAATATTTTTTGAAAGTAAATCCATGATAGTCAAAATTTTTTAAATTACTTTGATAAGTCAGCCACTTTTCTTCATTTTATGCTTGTCTTTTTAAATGGTATTGTTTGAAGTGTCAAATTATTTCGAGTTGTAGTCTAAAATTTAAGTTTGGGAGGGGTAAAAGAAGTTAATGTTTAATGCATTTTGTGGTACTATTGGAAGCAATCAACACCACAGTAATATGGTGAATATATTTTGTTCTCACTCTTATCTTAAATATTTGCTTTTTTATAGAATAACTTTTGTATTAAAATGTTTTCCTTTCTTTCATTTTCAAAGTGTAATTAATGCTAAAAATCCAACTATATCATAATCAAAAAATTGACCCCGTCTTTAATTTTTTTAATCATGGCAGGCTCAAAAAATATTAACCTGGTCGATTATTTCAAATTATATATTAAAAGTTATATGGTTTAGTTGACTGCGGGTACAATACTATCAATAAAAATATTGGCTTTTGTCCATTCATATTATGTCAATTTTTTCGTATATAAACTATTGCTCGTATCTTTTTTCATATAATCATTCATTTTTTTCCAATATAAGAACTTGTTTTTAGTCGTAAATTTGCAAATATATGTGTGTAAACTAGATTAATTTGTTACACGTGTTGATGCATTTACCTATTCAAGGTGATATATGGGGTTTTTCTTGGCATTTTTAATGTACGAGCTTGACGTTTTTTAAATCCAGAGCTTTATCCAGGCTTATGGATTCGAGCTGGGCTGGATTGGACAGGCTTTTGGGGGCCAATATATTTGTGCATCTTTAAATAGAGGTATTAAATCCAATTAATCAACGATTTTCGGAGCTCTTTATTGTTTTGGGTTATTAGTTAACGAGTTTGGATCAACACAAGCTCTAAAACCATTTTTTCTTTTCATGCCACATTTTTGAATCTGAATTATATGGCAATATGCTGCAAGCAACTGTAGAGCTGATATGCTAAATTAGACGATACTATTTGTTATTAGCTTTTCAGATATAAGCATACTTTTAGTATTATCATTAATTCCACAGTTTGCTGAAGAGTTTGGAATGGGTTGAATTTAAAATGATTCTTTTTGAGCTTCCAATGGTAATAGTTGGCATTCATATTATGTCAATTTTTTTTGTAAATTAACTATTGCTTGTATATTTTTTTTTCATATAATCATTCATTTTTTACCAATATTAGTAGAACTTGTTTTTAGCCGTAAATTTGCGAATATATGTATGTAAACTAGATTAATTTGATAAACGTGTAGATACATTTACCTTTTCAAGGTGATATCTGGGATTTTTTTTGGCATTTTTAATGCACGAGCTTGACGTTTTTAAAATGCAGAACTTTATCCAGGCATATGGATTCGAGCTAGGCTGGATTGGACAGGCTTTTCAGGGCCAGGCTATTTGTTCATCTTTAAATAGAGGTATTAAATCCAATTAATAAACGATTTTCGGAGCTCTTTATTGTTTCGGGTTTTTAGTTAACGAGTTTGGATCAACACAAGCTCTGAGACTAATTCTTCTTTTCATGCCACATTTTGAAGCTGAATTATATGGAAATATGCTACATGCAACTCTAGAGCTGATATTCTAAATTAGACGATACTATTTGTTATTAGCTTTTAGATACAAGCATATTTTTAGTATTATCATTAATTCCACAGTATGCTGACGAGTTTGGAGTGGGTTGAATTAAAAATGATTCCTTTTGAGCTTTTTATAGTAATATTTGGCAAATTTTTTAAGCTGAATTCTGATTTCTAAATTACAATTGCAACAATTTAGAGTAAAATTTTGGTCCTGAAGCAATAATTTTTATTTAAAAAAACATAATAAATTTTTAGAGTGTATTAAAAATTTTAAAATTTTAAATTTTGTGGAAATATATAGAAATCAATTTTTTTTACAAAAACTTGTAGCAATTAAGTAAAATTGTAATATTTTATTTCAATAGTTAGGATGTTAAAGATTGATTACCTGTCAAAAAAAGGGATGTTAAAGATTAATGGGCGAGTGAATTAATGATTCTTTGTACCTTAAAATAAAAAACAGCCCTAAATACTCAGTTTCGGGATATTGACAGTAATTGCTGACCTGATACGCATATGAGAGAGTCGTGGCAGCCGAGTTTTCATTAAAACCTGATATGCAAGTGCCAACAATCTCTCAGCCTGCATACGCAAATCGCAGTGACCTACCCCCAGAGACAAATTTCCTGTGCAAGTGTCTGATTGATAAGCATGTGTGTGCAGCGTGGATGTGTAACTTTTTTTTTATTTTTAAACTTTTTTCAGTACATGATACACAAGTCTTTCCAATGTAAATGTATGCGTGTTAGTTCTGTAACAAAAAATTTAAGCAATAACTCAATGTACTGTTCACAGATTCGTACTATTATGCTCACAAAATTTCTTTATAATGCTTGCAGATGCCATTCCTCAACATCACTGCTCCTGGCCTCCATTAAACTAGACAAAGCGCACACGGGTATATAGTTAGTAATATATAGAGTAGATGCACATAATGAGACCGCATATTAGATCGGAAAAATGGGCCTTGATTTTGAAAAGCAGTTATTTTAAAATAAACATATTTGGTATTAAATCCATTCTTTTAAAGATTAATAACTTTTATTTTATAAAACTATAAATTTCCGAAGATTTTTGAAGATCTTCTTAGATAGATATACTTTATAATTGAGCCAAAAGCAGTGTACATTTTGTAAAAGGTAACTTTTTTTAGTAATTACAATGTCAGTCTAATCCTCTTCTTCGCTTGTCATTTGGATTTGGCTTCATCAGGGCCACGATTTCCTAGTAAGCAACCCATCTTCTTTTTGTTTAGTATTGTATGATGAATTGAATATATGTCCTAAATTAGTGCAAGTATATGTTTTATTTCTTTAAGGCTTGTTTCTGTTGGATTTAAACTCTTACTATAATTACTTATATATATAATTACTTATATATTGATCGCAGGTGGCGGAACCGAGGGACTAGCCTAGGCTCGATTGCTGGTAGACCCTTGAAAATTAATAGATATAAAAGTTTCAATTCCAGACTGACCTTTTTAGAATTATTAGGTCAACAAATTCAAGCCTGTTGGGTATTTAGAAAATACAGGTAACACCTTTTGGGACTATCAATTCCTGGATCGACATAAATCACTAAATGCAACTTTTGCAAATAACAAAAGACATTTGGTTCATTCCGACGCTAGGAGGGTTGTTCCAAAAATAGTCACAAAATATTACCAGTCTAAAATTCGTGTTTTTGCCTTATACACCTTTGCGTTGTGTTTGGTTGAAGAGAATGATATAGAGATGGAATAGATTGAAAATTGTGAACAAAATTTCAGAAAATAGAAAACATATGGGAGGGAAGAGTGAATAGAAACGCGGGGTTGCAAATTGATTAAGATGAGGTTTGGGGAAAAATTAAGGAGAATAGAGTATTCCTTTTCTAGTTGGTGAGTTGAACCCAAATTGAGATTGCTATGTACGGATGGAGGAAGGGGTGAAAATTATGTATAGTTACACTTAAAATTGTAATACCATTCCCTCCCAAAAATCATTAACCCCAACCCAGCACAACATTGTGATGAGACACTTGCAAACTAAGCTCCAACCAAAAAGTTAAAAATATATGTTGTCACTGCACAAGAAGATTACTTAAAAATACTAAAACAATTGGCTGTGTTTGGTTGGGATGAATGAAAAGGGAGGGAATGGAATGAAATTTGAACTATAATATGCATGATTGTTCACATTTTTCATTCTTTCCTCCATTCATTTCCTAACACCCTAAACTAAAGTTCAAACACCCCATTTTGAGAAGGAATGCTCCATTCCTTATCCTACCTATTTTGTTCATAATTTCTATCATAACAAATTTGCACTCACTCTTTTTTTCTCAAATCATCCCTCCAACTTCTATTATTTCTCACTTATTTTTTCTTTCCATTCCATTCTCCCCAACCAAACACAACATTGGTGCATATCTGGACTGTTCATGTTTATGGGACCTTTCTATAAAAGAAGTTGGAAAATGCAGCAACCCTTGTCTCTGGGAATTTTTGATTGGCTGAAGTTGTAATGGATTTCTTGCTATCATGATACAGTTTCTTTTTTGCTTTTTTATTCTAGGCTGAAGCCTTAGTGGAAGAAATATATTTAAATCCTTTAAAAGTTGCTCCCTCTGTCCCTCCCATTTGTTTACACTTTCCTTTTTTGGATGTCCCTTCCAATTGTTTACATTTCAAAACTTTCCAAAAATGGTAAGATTTTTATAATTTTTAAAATAACTACATCCACTACTTCTCTTAACTATACCCACTTTATACATATAATATTAATTGGTCCCATTACTTTACTCATTTTTTTAACATTCCTCCACTATTTTATCATTTCTCTTAAACTCCGCGCCCCACCCAAATGTAAACATTTGGGAGGGACGGAGGGAGTATAAAATATCCCAAGTCTAGATAATACTAGGATTTAGCCACTATGTTGGAGAGTATGGTATACATGCTCGAGATAATTTTTTTCCATTATTTTTTTTACTTAGTAACGTGCTTTAGTAATCCTGGACGTAAAGAATAAAACAAAAGTTTGCATTTTATGTCTGGATCTTTAAATTTTCTTAGGATTTTTTTATATTTGCTGAAAAAATGAATACAAATCCCCTAACTATATTAGCTAATAGTTTGACACATCCGGACTTTATTGTATTATTTGTGGCAGAAACTATACAGTTAACAAGAGCAATGCTAGGTTCTCCTTTCCATTGTAAAATGGAATCAAAATTAATGGAGAATGTGCAAATTTGTATGAAGACCCTTGAAGATTCGCCGTTTTTCCAATCATTCTTGACCCAAATTGAGAGACCGCAACTTTCAGACAGCATTCTCAAAGTTTTAGGCACCGAATCAAGCATGCAAATGGTGATATAAGGCCTTGGTAACATTGGATCAAATGTAAACTCGTGACTGCAACTTGGCCTTGCAATATTGATGAAGAGAAAGTTTTGTTGGATAAGTAACATAGAGGTATTCGATCCAGTCATAACTGTCAGAGAATCCAGGGTCTTGGAAGCTCTTGGGTGTTGTGTGTTGAACGTTGACGAACAATGTTGAAGACAAGCTCTTAAACCGACTTTGTTTTTCATGCCACATTGTGACGAAAATCTGTATATGGGAATCTGCTACAGGCGAACTGGGGAATTGATATGTTAGAACGGATCATACTAATTGGTAACACTTTTACAAGGTATATGCATGACTGGATTTTCTATGCCAGCTTTAACGAAAAGTGGGAATTCATTAGAAATTCCAAGAAAGAGTATATCCTGGCTGCTTTAAGCTTTACAAAAGAATTTGAGATTGCTGGAACTACAAAACACTTGGTGTGTGGTTTTACAGAGACTAAATGGCATTTTTTTCGCCCAATGTCTGAATCTGAATTGCAGCTGCGCAAGTTTTCCTGGATAGCAATATCAAGTACTGCAATATCCATTATTATGTAATGTATACATCCATTGTGGTCATTCTAAGAAAGAAATTTTACTTGCAGATAAATGTGTTCTGCCAATATATGTAGTAGTTATTTTGGTGTCAAGTTTTTCTCACATGCGTGTTACAGATGAAAAAATTGCCACCTTTTGTGCTGCGCGGCTTTTAAGAGGTTGTGCTTGGTGTGATGGTTAAATGGACCGTGAGTTTGAACCTTGACTTTGTTAATGTGGTTGCCAGAACAAGTACTTTGTGTTTTTCAAAATTAATCTGGTTTCTCTTCTTGACTTTGGTTGTTTCCAATTTTATAATGCTACTATTTCCTGTTTGACAGTGTTTAGTATGTTGGTATGGTGCCCGCAAACTTTTCTAACCGAGTTACGGCATTATCTCTTGAGAAAATTCTCTTCAACTATATTCAAAAAATTGCAGTCTCATCTAGAAAATTCCTAGAAATAGGAATAAAGTAAGAATATTTATAAGCAAAAGATATGATTTTCAAACAAGAGATAAGATAGATATTATTTAAATGGGTTTGTTTGAAAATATTTGAATTATTATAGAAAGATAATTTGTTAGTTTGTTTTGAAAGAGATAAACTTATTAAAAGATAAGTGTTTGAATATTCAAAACTAAGTTTATCAGATAGGATTTGTTTGAGATAAAGCAGAAAGATATATCAGCGAAACATGATTTACATAAACCCTAACAAACTTAAACTGCATTCGTGGAAAGTATGAAGCATCTGCATTATTTTGGATTCTTTTATAAAGAAAGGAAATATTTTCTCAGTTCCTTCCAATTGTTTATATTTCTGAGAAAGTGTTCGGCACGCATTTTAATGTGCATAAAAAGTATAGTTATGTAACTTATTTTTATAATTTTTTTTTCTGAATAAAAGTTGAATGTTTTAATTTTTATTCAGAAAAATAAAATTGAAAAAAAATATTACGAAACTATACTTTATATGCACCTTAAAATACGTGTCGGACAATCTTTAAAAAATGTAAATAATTGAAAGGGACGGAGGGAGTACGTAGTAAAAGTGAAACATGTTCAAAATTTAGGTACAAAACTTGCTGGTATTGTACGAATTAGTAGTACATTTTTTGAGTCCATTACTTCTCTTTCTGTACGTTTTAAATGCACAAATTTGTTTCCCTAAAAAATTTGCACAGTTTTTTTTTTTAACGTTTGTGCGTTCTTCTTTGCTCTGAGAAGCTCTTTAGTTAAGCTTTGTGTCACATTATTGGATAACAACTTAAAATTCCTGAGTTCTCATCTTTGAAGTTGAGCTTCACTTTGTAACATTTTGGGCTCTGCAGACAACCTTTACTACCTCAAGTTGATGCTTACAAAACTTGTTGACATTGGCGTCCTGCTCTGGTTTCCTTGTTTCAATCTGTGTATGATATGTCCTGCACGAGATGAACCTCTCTTTCAAAGAACTTATTTCAATGTTCAATTGTGACAGAGAATCTTTATCCTTCAGACTCAAGTGATCAAAAACTTCCCTAGTCATCTCACCTTTTTTATAAACATACTTGTTTTAAGCTGGTCTACACTTACAAGACCTTACGCTTCTTCTCAAACGCTTTAGAATTAGTATGTTTCTGCTCATTACCATTTTTTATGTCTTGCATGATCTGTTCCAGTCGAGATTTATAATGAGCCAACTTGGCGTCATTCTTTTGCTGCTTGGATATAAATGAATTGTTATGCGGTTGACAGTTTTACAGATACAATTGATATACAAGTATGAAGAACACAGGGAAATATAGAAGATGACAATGATTATACAGTATATGATTTTGAGAGAATGAATGTTATATTGTTTTGTTTACATGATGATCTGAATATAAGAGTATTCACCACAAACTTGACTTAACTCACTAGACAACCTCACATATATACTAACTAATTCTATTCTATTATAACAGAAATGCCAGGAACTTGACAGCCTGTATTAGCTGTCTTCTGTTGCCACATCAGCTGTACACTCTTCAGCAATCTCACTAGCACTGGTATCTGTAACAGCCCCCCTCAAGTTGGAGGCTTGGAAGAGGTTACAAACTCCCAACTTGCCGCAAAAGAAATGCAGAGATGCAGAAGGCAATGCCTTAGTAAACATGTCAGCTGGTTGCAGTGTGGTAGAAATATGTGAGGTAGTGATTATGCCCTGTTGAAGCTTTTCTCTAACAAGATGACAATCAATCTCTATGTGCTTCGTACGTTCATGAAACACAGAATTGGAAGCAATGTAGAGAGCGGATTTACTGTCACAATGCAGGGTGACAGGGGTGAGAGTGTCAATACCAAAAACATGAAACAGATTTAATAACCAGGTAATTTCACAACAAGAATCAACCATACTTCTATACTCAGCCTCAGCTGAGGACTTAGATACAGTAGGTTGTTTCTTGCATTTCCAAGAGATAAGAGAATGACCAAACAACAAACAATATCCAGTAAGGGAATGTCTAGATTCTTTGCAGCCAGCCCAATCTGAGTCACAGAAAGCTTGAAGAGTACAAGGGTTGGAAGCATGCATAAACATACCTTGACCAAGAGTACCCTTAAGATATTTAATGATCAGTTTTAGGAGAAGCCATAAATTGAGAAAGTACTTGAACAGGATAAGACAAGTCAGGCCGTGTCACAGTAAGATATAATAATCTTCCAACTAATCTTCTGTAAGCAGAACCATCAGAAGGAGAAAGAAGAGCACTCCGAGAATCCTGTAAAATATGATTTTGCTCCATAGGAACTTTGGAAGGTTTACAGGAAAGAAAACCAGTATCAGTGAGTATATCAAGAGTATACTTGTATTAATGCAAATAAGCACCACTAGAGTTTCTGGCCACCTCTATACCAAGAAAATATTTCAGATTACCCAAATCTTTTAGCTTGAAGGATTTAGCCAAATGATCCTTAACTTGTTGAATATGAGTAAAAGAGGTACCAGTAATAAGAATATCATCTACATATACCAAAACAGCCACAAAATCTCCTGACAAAGTAAATGTAAACAAGCTGTTGTCTGAGTGTGACTGAATAAAACCATATTGTTTAAGAGCATCAGAAAATTTGGAAAACCAGCACCTTGGGGCCTGTTTGAGCCCATATAAAGATTTTCTAAGCTTGCAAACATAAGCAGTAGGATCAGAGATATGCTGAACAACAGGTAGGGAAGATAGCTGCAAATATCCTGGAGGTAATTTCATATACACCTCTTCATGCAAATCACCATGGAGAAATGTATTTGTAACATCTAACTGAGAAATGGACCAACCTTTAGAGACAGCAATGGCAATGAGTAATCTGACTATTGTCATTTTAGCCACAGGGGCAAAGGTTTCAAAATAATCCAATCCATAGGTTTGAGTGAAACCTCTAGCAACTAATCTTGCCTTATATCTTTCAACTGACCCATTAGGCAAATACTTTACCTTGAACATCCATTTACAATCAACTATATGTTTATCTGTTGGTTTAGGAATAATTTCCCAGGTGTGATTGAGTTCAAGAGCACTCAATTCTAACTTCATGGCATCAAGCCAATTAGTATTTGTAACAGCTTGTTTAAAGGTATAAGGTATATGTGTTTGAGCAGTAGCAGTCAAGAAATGGGAATATGAAGGAGTGAAAGCAACAAATGAGGTGTATTTGTGTAAAGGATAATAAGGAAGAGAAGTACCTAAAACCATGTGTGTGGAGGAGTCTTGAAGATTGGTAAGAATGTGAGATGGTAACCCTGTATAGCCCTTTAAGTCGAGAAGAAATTGTTCTTTGTCTTGCTGGTCTTGTAACTATAGTATCTGGATTTGTAACTGATTGAGTGACAGAAGTATCAGTAATAATGATATCTGATGTAACAGGCTGAGTATCTGTAGAAAGATCAGGAACTGATAGAATAATATCAGTTGATTCAGAAGAACAAGCTTCCAAAGAAATCTGTTATTATTTCCAACATTCTGTTGCTGAAATCTGACATTCATTGCCATACTCTCAGATACTCCTATTTTAGAGAAATCTCTCTGATTCTCTTCTTGCAACAACATAGAGTAAGCATGTCCAAGATCTGGCAAGGGATTCATAAGCAAAATCTGGCCTCTAGTATTGATAAACTGATCATTGAGTCCCATAAGAAACTGACTCAACTTATTCATCTGCTTATATTGATCAAGCTTTTGAGACACTCCACAAGCACAATTACTAGTTGCACAGATACATCTAGGAATAGGAGACAGAGTATCTAATTCATCCATTAAGCCTCTAAATACAGTAAAATAGGCAGTTATAGACTTATTTCATTGAGTTAAAGATGACAAATCTTTCTTCAATTGAAATAACCTAGGCACATTAGTTTGAGCAAACCTTGCAGATAAATCATCCCAAATCTGTTTAGCTGTGTGCATATACACTACACTTTTACGTATCTCAGTAGATATAGAATTCAATAACCATGAAATTGTTGGATTTTTAACGCAGCGGGGGCATGGAAAAACACTTTTACACATACAAAATCCAAATAAAAGCATACAGATCATGAATAAAAATTCGAGGGATCGAATCTAACCTTTTAAAATAATTCGGAGACAACGATCAGAGATCCTTAGCAGTTGCTCCTCAAGTGTGAAGCACTCCACCGGTATCCACCAAGAAAACGATGTTAAGGAGGAGGAAGAAGGTGGAGATAATTGGGTTTTCCAAACTTTTTGGGTTTTTCGGGTTCGATGGGGTTCGAATAAAATTAGGGTCTATAATAGTGTATTTATAGGCAAAATTTTCAGCTGAAATTTTCCCATTAATATTATTATTATTATTATCCCATTTTTTATTCTCATTAATAATTAAAACACCTTTTAATTACTAATCCTTTTTCTAAACACTTTAGAAATAATTCTCTCTCTTGATTTAATTTCCAAAGATTAAATTCTTAATTAATAATATTAAGAACTTTTCTTAATTAATTTATAATCAATTAAATCTCATTTAATCAATTATTAAATTTGCCAATTAATTATTTATTTCACAAATAAATAATTATTAGCCATTATTAATTAATTCCTCCACCATTAAATCATTCTCTTTTTATGGTGTGACCCTGTAGGTTGAATATTAAGCCGGTAGTAGAAATAAATAATAATAAAACTATTTTATCATTATTTATATAAATTCTCTAATTTATTAAATATGATTAATTAATTAATCACATTTATTCTACATCGCGAGGGATACTTCTCAGCATATCGCGACTATCCGGATAATATGAATTCACTGCTTAGAATACCAAGAACCTATTCAGTGAATAGTTACCGTACAATAAACTCCTTCTACCCTACAATGTCCCGATTAAATACAAGGCATGGATCTCGTGTCAAGCCTATCTAATTCAATCACTTGCTTACCATTTACTATGCGTAGTTTTATGCAAATTAGAAACTCCTTTCTAATTTCATTCACTCTGGCCAGAGATTCCTGAACTAGCATAAGTGGATCAGCCTTGAACATTCGCTTCCTTCACTGGAAGGGGTAGATCCTTTATTGATCATACACTATCTTCGTGTACAAATTCCTATACCGGAAGAGCCCTAATAATTATCCCTGGAGACTAAGAACTAAACCAAAGCATAGTTCAGTGTACACAAGATGACTATGATGACCTCAAGTCTAAGGATACTTGTACAACTATCACTAAGCGAACAACTGCTGACACATGAGTGAACTCCATCAGTTGTTCAGCTGGGCGAGTCATGTTCAGTGAACTTATTCTATAATAAGCACCTACATACTAGCTATAGTGTCACCACACAAATGTCTATGAGAACAGACATCCTTCATAATGAAGCAAGCATAGTATATACCGATCTTTGCGGATTATTAATTACCAGTTAGTAATCCTATGACCAGGAACTATTTAAGTTTAGAGTTATCATCTTTTTAGGTCTCACTATTATGATCTCATCATAATCCATAAAAAGCTTTACTCTAAACTATGGTATATCTTATTTAAACACTTAAATAGATAGAGCCCGTAATAAAAACAAAACAAGTCTTTTATTAATATCAATGAAATCAAAACAGATTACATAAAAGTTATTCCTAAATCCTAATACATGATTGGACTTAGGACATATTCCTTTCAATCTCCCACTTGTACTAAAACCAATCACTCTGGTATCTAATACCCATCTTGTCTTTATGACGATCAAAGTGACTTTCATAAAGTAGCTTTGTGAGTGGGTCTGTTATGTTGTTATGTGTGTCAATTCTAATTCAATACAATATAAGAAATGTTACCGCGCTCCCACTAACCCTTTTGTAGACGCATGGTTCATCTACGTTTTTTGATAAAATCAAACTCTTTGATTGTCTCATCAAAACGAATGTTCCAACTTTTGAGAAGCCTGCTTTAAATCACATATGGTTCGCAGCAGCTTACACACTAGGTTTTCATTTCTCTTGGAAAGAAAACCATCTGGCTAATTTCCAGATCTCATAGTCGTAGTAAGCAGCAATCGCAAGCAAAATCCGAACTAATTTTAACAGGGCTATAGGTAAAAGGTTTCATCAAAGTCAATCCATTGCCTTTGTTTGAATCCTTTTGCCAAAAGCCTGGCCTTAAAGGTCTCCACCTGGCCATCTGCTATAATCTATCTTTTGTATACCGTATACATAGATTCCATTCCGGATTTCATGGCACTTTACCATTTCTCTGAGTCAACACTACTCATAGCCTCATTATAGGTCACAGGGTCGTCATCATCAATGATCGACAACTCATTGTCATTCTCAATGACAAGGCCATAATACCTATCAAGTTGGCGAGACACTCTCCCTGATCTATGAATGGGCTGTTCCACAAAAGGTTGTTCAGTCAGAACAGGTGTTTCCACTTGATCCGTAGTAGTTTGTGCTTCTTGAACTTCATTAAGTTCAATTTTGCTCCCACTGTTTCCTTCAAGGATAAACTCCTTTTCCAAGAAGGTAGCATGTCTGGAGACAAACACCCGATGTCTGGAGTCTCTTTAGGATATCCCACAAAACTACATTTTACGGATCGATATTCCAGCTTATCTGGGTCAACTTACTTGACATAAGCTGGACATCCCCAAATCTTAACGTGTTTAAGACTCGGTTTCCTTTCTTTCCATATCTCATACGAAGTTTGAGGAACAGATTTTGGAAGGCACCATATTCAGTAAATATGCTGAGGTTTCCAATGCATAACCCCATAGGAATACTGGAAGATTTGCATAGCTCATCATGGACCGAACTATGTCTAACAAAGTTCGATTTCTCCTTTCAGATACCAATCTGGAGGAGTCCATTGGGAGACTATACCATTTACTTTGAGATAATCTAGAAACACTCCATTAAAGTATTCACCACCTCGATCTAATCGAAGAATTATAATACTATGTTTGGTTTGTTTCTCCACTTCATACTTATATTCTTTGAACTTTTCAAAGGCCTCAGATTTGTGTTTCATCAAACACATATCCGAATCCAGATCTATCATCTATGAAAGTAATGAAGTATGAAAATCCACCCATGGCTTGCATAGACATTGGTCCACATACATCTATGTGTACCCTTCCTAGCAAATTTGCAGCCCTCTCTCCATGTCTACTAAATGGAGACTGCAGTGCCACTATAAAGTGAGATTTTCATCATCCCTTTTCTTTTATTAGTTTGTTCAATCTGAAGTAAATTATGTCACATTTATACAGACCATTATTTAAAGCACCACGTCCATAAAGAATATTATCTCTAAGAATAGAACATTCATTATTCTCAATAATAAATGAAAATCCAGCCAAGTCTAACATGGGAATAATATTCCTCACAATCGAGGGAACAAAATAACAATTATTTCAAACAATAGTCTTGCCCGTAGGCCTATGTAAATGAAATGATTCTACATCTTCAGTAGCAACTCTTGCTCCATTTCCCATCAGTAGAATCACCTCCTCTTCCTCAAGAGTCCTACTTCTCCTTGGTTCTTGCAACAAATTGCAGATATGAGAACCACAGGCGGTATCGAATACCCAAGTAGAAATGACATATTCACTTCTATCATGAACATACCTCAATCAGAAGCGGTAGTCTCACTACCCTTCTTCTTCAATTCTGCAAGGTAAACCTTGCAGTTCCTCTTCCAGTGCCCCACCTTGTTACAGTGAAAGCAAACAACTTTGCTCTTGGGGTCTTCAGCTTTTGGTGGAACCGGCGTTTTCTCACCTACTTTCTTCTTCTTGGAAGAGTTCCTCTTCCTTTTCTTAGGATTGGAACCTTCACCAATTAGAAGAACAGAACTCTTCTTAGGGGAAAATTCGATTCCGCAGTCTTCAACATGTTGTGGAGTTCAGGCAGGCTGACATCCAACTTATTCATGTGAAAGTTCACAACAAACTGCGAGAACGAACTCGGAAGCGATTGCAAGACCAAGTCTTGGCTCAGCTCCCCATCCATGGCAAAACCAAGTTGTCCAAGACGTTCAATCAAATTGATCATCTTAAGTACATGGTCATTCACAGATGATCCCTCAGATATCCTACAACCGAACAGCTCCTTCGATATCTCATATCGAGCTGTCCTCCCCGCCACATCATACAACTCTTGTAGATGCATTAGGATAGTGTGAGCATCCATATGCTCATGTTGCTTCTGTAGCTCAATGTTCATGGAAGCTAGCACGATGTATTGAGCAACATTTGCATCATCTATCCACTTACGATACACAACATGTTCATCATTATGTGCATCACTAGCAGGTTCAGTAGGCTTAAGTGAGTCAATCACGTATTCCAGCTTCTCAATCCTGAGAACAATTCTCAAGTTTCGAAGCCAGTCAGCATAATTAGGACCAGTCAATTTATGAGCATCTAGTATGCTCCTGAGTGATAGTGCAGAAGACATAATATATATTGTAAATCTGTAAATGATAAACACATAACAACACTTAGCAAATATTCGATTTCATTTTAAAATACTACATGAATCGGGTCTTTATTCATAAGTGGCTCCCACTAGTTTATATAATTTATTCAACCCTCTACGTGAAAAATTAAGCATTCATAATGCTAGTGGGAATAGGGATCCTACATTCCATTACACAACCCCGGCTGTAGCACGAACCACCATGCAATGTTCAATAGGCAGACAACTCTTGTCAATTACATCTCATGTTATTCCCTAATCAAACTTTAGCCTCTTGAATAATTGAGTCTCGACTGTAGCACGATAAACTCAATATTCTAAGTCAAGTCTAACCCAACATTCCATACAGTTGAATCAGTCCCCAAAGGCCCACGGCTGTAGCACGTACCGACCTTTAGATTCTTATTCAATGTACACATCTTTATGTAACAGACAAGTATTTCTTATTTCGAAATCAAAGCCCTCGGCTGTAGCACGAACCGACAATGATTCAAAAATAAGAACTACTTTTCTATCATGTTGGAAGGCTATGACCGACACAAGCCCGTTGTATCATTGGCTAATTACTACTTGATATTATTTAATTTTAGAGGGATTATATTACGTTACAATCATAATCATATTATAAAGAGATTCTTCCTTTTAAATTAAATATTCCAAATCAATAATCAATAATCAGATGATTGCCAGATCGGGTGGAGCATTGTCAAGAGGCGTCACTTAATAACCCTTTCTTACAGATAGAAATCTGTTGTTGAGAGAATCATCCTTTCTCTCATATCGAAAATTCATATTCAATTACGTGTTTCATAAACACAAGAATTTCATGATTGTATTCATAATATTATTCTTAAGGTTATGAAACAATTTCACTATACTAGGTTGTCTAACAAACGCCTTATGTTTATTTAAGTTCACCTAAATCTATCATCGCATGATAAACTAAGCATATATCACATATATAAACATGAATAAACATCAAGGTAGGCATGTTACATTATCTAGCACATAGAACTAAGCATTATACATCTCTATGTATCACATGAAGCATTTAAAATCAATTCAAACGATCAAAAACAGCTTTAAAACACTTCATGGAATATAAACAGTTCAAAACTTTTATATAAACTAAAATTGATCACTCCATTAGATCCGTCTCGGAAAAACGAATCCAACGGTATATTGCACGCCTAAAACGGAGTTACGAAACTCTCAGAAAATCAATTTTAAAATCAACAGAAGGGCTGTAACGCATTACAGGAACGCGTTACAGTACCTGTAACGCATTCTGGTGATGCGTTACACCCTTTTTCAGCCATTAAATGGTGTAACGCATTCCGTGAATGCGCCACAGGTGTGTAACGCATTCCCGGAATGCGTTACACCCCTATTTTTTTTTCAGCCGCCGCCGTCTTTTTCTTTCTCGATCAGCGTGCCTGACATTCTCACATGTTCTGTCTGTTCTTCTCCGTACAGCAGCAAATTGTACAGCAGATGCATATGCATAATACAAACATATATATATAATATATATATATATATATATATATACTATATATACATATATTTATACTTATTAAATTACGAATTTAATTGTAAGAACTTCAAAAATTCATAATAAAAAATCTATACATCATAAAATTATGAAAAAAATACCCAGACGATCTACAACACTTGTAGAACCCATATCAACATTCAAAATTATTATGAGAAACGATTTCTCATCAGACAAAATTAATCCATAATATAACTTGTAAAAATCATAATTAATTCATACAAGCACATAAAATTCTGAAATTTTTAGGACAGATCTATATGCATACAACCTATGCTCTGATATAAATGTTGGATTTTTAACGCAGCGGGGGCATGGAAAAACACTTTTACACATACAAAATCCAAATAAAAGCATACAGATCATGAATAAAAATTCGAGGGATCGAATCTAACCTTTTAAAATAATTCGGAGACAACGATCAGAGATCCTTAGCAGTTGCTCCTCAAGTGTGAAGCACTCCACCGGTATCCACCAAGAAAACGATGTTAAGGAGGAGGAAGGAGGTGGAGAGAATTGGGTTTTCCAAACTTTTTGGGTTTTTCGGGTTCGATGGGGTTCGAATAAAATTAGGGTCTATAATAGTGTATTTATAGGCAAAATTTTCAGCTGAAATTTTCCCATAAATATTATTATTATTATTATTATCCTATTTATTATTCTCATTAATAATTAAAACACCTTTTAATTACTAATCCTTTTTATAAACACTTTAGAAATAATTCTCTCTCTTGATTTAATTTCCAAAAATTAAATTCTTAATTAATAATATTAAGAACTTTTCTTAATTAATTTATAATCAATTAAATCTCATTTAATCAATTATTAAATTTGCCAATTAATTATTTATTTCACAAATAAATAATTATTAGCCATTATTAATTAATTCCTCCACCATTAAATCATTCTCTTTTTATGGTATGACCCTGTAGGTTCAATATTAAGCCGGTAGTAGAAATAAATAATAATAAAACTATTTTATCATTATTTATATAAATTCTCTAATTTATTAAATATGATTAATTAATTAATCACATTTATTCTACATCGTGAGGGATACTTCTCAGCATATCGCGACTATCCGGATAATATGAATTCACTGCTTAGAATACCAAGAACCTATTCAGTGAATAGTTACCGTACAATAAACTCCTTCTACCCTACAATGTCCCGATTAAATACAAGGCATGGATCTCGTGTCAAGCCTATCTAATTCAATCACTTGCTTACCATTTACTATGCGTAGTTTTATGCAAATTAGAAACTCCTTTCTAATTTCATTCACTCTGGCCAGAGATTCCTGAACTAGCATAAGTGGATCAGCCTTGAACATTCGCTTCCTTCACTGGAAGGGGTAGATCCTTTATTGATCATACACTATCTTCGTGTATAAATTCCTATACCCAGAAGAGCCCTAATAATTGTCCCTGGAGACTAAGAACTAAACCAAAGCATAGTTCAGTGTACACAAGATGACTATGATGACCTCAAGTCTAAGGATACTTGTACAACTATCACTAAGCGAACAACTGCTGACACGTGAGTGAACTCCATCAGTTGTTCAGCTGGGCGAGTCATGTTTAGTGAACTTATTCTATAATAAGCACCTACATACTAGCTATAGTGTCACCACACAAATGTCTATGAGAACAGACATCCTTCATAATGAAGCAAGCATAGTATGTACCGATCTTTGCGGATTATTAATTACCAGTTAGTAATCCTATGACCAGGAACTATTTAAGTTTAGAGTTATCATCTTTTTAGGTCTCACTATTATGATCTCATCATAATCCATAAAAAGCTTTACTCTAAACTATGGTATATCTTATTTAAACACTTAAATAGATAGAGCCTATAATAAAAACAAAACAAGTCTTTTATTAATATCAATGAAATCAAAACAGATTACATAAAAGTTATTCCTAAATCCTAATACATGATTGGACTTAGGACATATTTCTTTCAGAAATCACTAGATCATTACTTCTCATCCACAAACCATACTGATTGGAAGTAGAAGCTGGTTTCAATTGAGTACCATCGATAAAACCTAGTTTCAATTTAGAAGATAAGGCAATTCTAACAGATCTACTCCAGTGATGATAGTTCTGTTCAGTAAGTGCTTCAGTAACTAAAGCCAAACCTGGATGATCAGATGAGGAGAGATAGTACGGATGATTGATGTCGATTGTTGTAGACGAAGATGATGCCATTGTAGATGTAGATGCGGAAGCATTAGTAGTGGAGTTGTTGACAGCAACAACATAAGAATACATCGTTTTGATGTATGATCTTTATATCTCTAAATTGATCTGTAGCTTCAATTGATCTGTAATTTCATCAAACCTTGCTCTGATACCATGACAGTTTTACAGATACAATTGACATACAAGTATCAAGAATGAAGAATACAGGAAATGTAGAAGATGACAATGATTATACAGTATATGATTTTGAGAGAATGAATGTTATTTTGTTTTGTTTATATGATGATCTGAATATAAGAGTATTCACCACAAACTTGACTTAACTCACTGGACAACCTCACATATATACTAACTAATTCTATTCTGTTATAACAGAAATACCAGCAACTTGACAGCCTGTATTAGCTGGCTTCTGTTGCCATATCAGCTGTACACTCTTCAGCAATCTCGCTAGCACTAGTATCTGTAACAGCAGTCCAGGCCGCCAGCTCTTGCTATATTTGTTGCCACATCCAAGTTTTGACTGACCACTGTTCTAGCGAAGACCTGGTCAGATGCAGCATTATGCTTAAGTGGGCATATAAGGGGTGGTTATGTGGGTCTTCAGTACATAGCATAGAAGCAGGGAATCAGGTTCAAAATTTTAGGATTAAACTTGCTGCTATTCTTTGATATATGTAGCACATAATTTACAAGTAGACCATGTACTAGTTTGAGTCAAGCACTTCTTCTTTCTTGAAATAAATAATGTTATTTACAAATAGTATAGGGTTTGCTTTTGTAAATTTTTGTAGTCAAAGAAAAAATTCCTGTGCAGTATTGATATAACACTGAAGAACCTCAAATTGAACATTTATTGCAGACAACTGAAGCTATTCGGAAAGATCACCCTAATGAAGATTGGTTGCACCTTACTGCCCTTGTTCATGGTATATAAGTGCTTCCTCTTAATTTATTATGATACTATTTTCTCCTAATCCAGTAAAAAGAAGTAAACAAACTCTATCTTTATAAAATTTTAATTAAAACATAAATATCATTTTTTTAAAAATACTCAATTCTATTTTATATCGAACTCTATATCACTATAATTTATATTAAATTCAACTTCTTCTACCTACTTAAATTTTAATTCATATCGAGTTCTATATCATTCTAATTTGTTATTTCGGGCTAATTAAATTTAAACAAACTAAATATATTTCTTAAGTTTTGGTTGATATATAATGTGATTTGGGCTAAGATAAAATAATAATACTATCAATCCTTCTAAAAATTTATACTAATGAATTTGGATAAACAAAATAATATATTTTATTTATCCATGATAAAAAATATATTATACAATTGATTCAGACTAACACAAAACTAAAATAAAAATACAATTCGACCAACAAAAAACACATATACACTAATTATTCAGTCTAAAACAAAATTATCTTATTGATCCGGAATTAAAAAAAATAAAATTAAACTAAAAATAATTAGTTTAATTTGGTCTTGGGCATCGGGCTAAAATAAAATAATGTAAATTATTGATCCGAGATAAATCAAATTAATATTAGACCAAGTATAATTCGTATCCTATTCATGTGAAATAAAAAATCAAATTTGATTTAAAACATAATTTTTTTTAAATACAATTAGAATTCTCAATAAAAATATATCGTTCAATCAATAATATTGTCTTTTTCAAATATCTTTTATAGAATTATAGTTAATCGATTAAGTAATCACCATGCTAAAATAATAGTTTTTTAAGGTACCAACATAATGGAGACATTATATTTTTAGCCTCAGTAAAATAATAATTTCATTATAATAATATTTTCCCCTTACCAATGTTATCACTTTAAATAAGTTTAAATGTTCTAAAAAGTTATGAACATATATGTTTACTTATATAATTATCATGAAGTGTTATGGATAGAAAATTAGGGTGTATTAATTGTTGTATTTACTACTAGGGTTCGTGAGCATCGAGGCTCGATTTGACTGCTCTTGTGTCTCGTGACTCGATCTGCCTTAACAAGATGCCTACGTACCTTGCTGTGTGCCAAGGATCAAGTCAAAAAACATATTTCCGATTATGGGATAAGGCCCCTTATATAGATGTTGGGAGTCCTTGAATTGGACTAGAGTTAGGAGACTTGGTGGACAAGTCTCAAAATTAGAATGGACTTTGGAGTCCTAGGAAGTAGGAAACTGATTCCTTATCCTATGAGATTTTTTGGGGGCCCAATCTCCAAGGATTTGCGTCCTTATGTGGATTTTACTGATCAGCTGATTTATCCCTTATTAATTAATTACAAAATTAATTAATATTCAGGGTTATTGGGCTTTCTTTGTTCCATCAGGCCTGATCAATGTGTTAACCTTCTTGGTTTGAATGTCATACATATGGCCTTCTTTAATGACCCTTTATTCGTAATCCAAATCAAATGTAATAAACGCAACATTTATGGCATAATCAAGGTTAATTATATCTCTATCATTTGCCCCCCCCAACTTCTGGGAAATCATTTTTAGATTTCACTGAAGTTAAGCTCACTTAATCCCTTACAGGGTATCGTTTTTAACGTAAAGTGTGGAGCGACCTACACATTTACAACAATCTTTGCCTTTTTCAAGGCTTCGGGATTTTTATTGGGGCTCCCCTATTATTTTCTTACTTTATTCCTATTCTAGGAAATGGTGCCTGCAAACTTTTCTAACCGAGTTACGGCATTATCTCTTCAGAAAATTCTCTTCAACTATATTGAAAAAATTGCAGTCTCATCTATACTATACTATAATAATTTGTAGTTTGGTTAACCCTTTATTTTGGTTATCCCTTTCCATCACGATCGTCGGATCTTCTTATCAAATAATCACAGCCATTAGATCCAAATACTAAAAAAAATACACTCCACAAGTTCTCAAGTTCGAATCCCGTCAACAACAAACATTTATATCATTATTTATAAAGATACATATAAGTTCTCAGGTTCGAATCCCGTCAACAACAAACATTTATATTATTATTTAGGCTTAATGACCTTTTCAGCTTTCATGTTTGTACCAGTGTACCCATTAAACCCTGAAATTTGAAACCGTACTTTTTCGCCCCTCTGGTATCCAAAATATGTCTTTTTAACCTTGGGCCGAGTTGGGTAACAAAAGGCCCAGGTCGGAGGGGGTTATTCAAGTCTTTTGACAGCCCGATACATACAATGTTTTATACAAACATATATACGAACTCTGTAACCCATGTTTCGTCTCCTCTCATCCCCTCTTTCATCCTGATCAAACTCTTGGGCTTGAACAAGTGCGTAGTGATTTGAAATCATGGTCATTCAAACGAACAATCTCCTCGCATGACTCTTAAACTCTATTTTTGATTTTAAATTGATCGTGTTTGTATTGTATGAGTTTAGCCTCTTAAACTCTTATGTGTTTGTATTGCACTTTCTGCTTCAGGGATATTGGAGTACTCTTACAAGTATGTTCATGATTTAGCTTGAATTTAATTATGTTTGGTTTGTCTAAATCAGGAGGTCATTTGACGGGATGAGATGTTGAGAATGATTGGTTTGGGATCTATTGGTCTGTTATTCTCTTCATACAACGTGTAATTTTACTTGTCATATTTTACACCTACAGATAACTCTATATGGAAATCTAATGACATTGCAACAGAAGAGCAGCGGCATCCAGTTGATAGTAACATATCTAGCACCCTGGAATCTGGTTTTGAATCCAAGATTAATCGGGAGAAACTACAGAGCATTAATCAATTGGTGCATGTTAGGTCACACACACTGTAGAAGGGGGGTTGAATATAGTGTATAGCACAATCAAATTGAATTCAAAGAACACAAGTAACAGAAAACAAACTTTATTAAACTCTGTTACAATGTAGAACTGTCCTCTCTCAATGATGAACAAATATCACGAGAGCTGCTAGGGTTACAATGAATATTATTGTCGATAATGTTAATACTTTTAGTGTAAACCCTATGTCCATGTTTATATACTACACAACTACAAGATAATCGCTAACTGATATGGAATATAATTATGCTTCCTAAAATATATCAATCAGTTATCTTTTCTTCCAAGTATTCCATTCTTCACAGAATTACTTCTTCATGCATATCTCTTCTTGCGTTTGTCTTGATCTTCTTTCCTTTTAATCAGCCGCCTTCCTTATCTGAAAGTTTCCTTTAAGTCCTGATATTATCTCTTGATAAATATCTCCTGAACCTTAAGTACTGATAACTTAAGTTCTGACTTCAGTATAAGTGCTGATATCCAGTTAAGTACTGATTTGTCCTGTTTAAGTAAGATCTGAAAACTAAACATAAATCATATTAGACATGACATTATCAAATATATCTAACAATCTCCCCCAACTTGTAAATTAGCATAATATACAAGTTTAATAGATATTTGATGATGTCAAAAACATTAAGTACAAATGCATGAGAATTTAACTAGATAACTACAACTTATAGTCCTTAAAGCTTTACCAACTTTAACTTCTGATAACAACCTCAGTCTATATACACATCAGAATTTGAGCAGTTGTAGATCTTGACTTGGCTTCACTTTCTGATCTCTTCGATATTAGGAGTTGTTCTGAGATAGTTCTTCAACAGACATCTCTCAGCATATCTGAGTTCATCAATCATCCTCCTTTTAGCATCTTTAAGCTCTGCAGTATCTTCACCAGTTTGAAAGATAGCATATCTGAGATCATTAATTTTTGCTTTTCTCAACTCCTGATCTAGTCTTATGACATAGGCTTTGTCAGACTCTAGATTGAATTCAAGTCCCTTAATACCAAGATATGTTCTGATCTTTGCAGTATTAGGCTTCATCTCAACAATATCACCCTTGTGATCTCTGTACTTGGGACAGTATGTGCTGTTAGACTTTACAGAATAAAGCTTCTTCTGTCTCTGAATTTGAGTCTTCAAATAATTTGCAGCACTTTCTGTTAATGTGTCCTTCACTTGAAGTAAGAATAAAACATGTTCTAGTTCCTCAAAATACTTCAGTGGTATAGCATTTTCCCTTATATGGTAAACCCTTCCATCTGTCATGAAATATAACAAGATGTGTTCTTTTAAGAAGGAATGGTAGACCATCTGTACAGATTCAAGTTGATTCAATCTTTCAGGAGTTGCTCCAACACCTGGTTCACTTAAGGAAGTTGGATCATTGGTGGTGTTCTGCACTCTTCTTTCATCAGCACAACCCAATCCAGATTTATCTCTTGCTTCCTTTCCAGTAACCACTCTTGCTTCAAAACCACTTGCTGCAGTCTTCAAAGGTTGAGTCTGTTTGGCTTTAGTGAATCCTGGTAGGAGTAACTTTGAGGATTTAACATGAGCAATGTCAGAGGTTTCCTTTGACTTATCTTCTGATATCAAGCCAACTTGAGCTATGTCAGAGGTTTATTGCTTCATTGTTATATTAGAACTAACTATATCTTGACTCTGAACAACTTGAGCCATGTCAGAGGTTGTCTTAGAAATCTTCCTTGAAGTCAGAGTAAGATGATCATCTTCATCAGAAATTTCTTCATCCATAGGAGGCACATAAACCTTTACAGGTTCACCAACTTTTTCTTTACCCTTGGACCTTGGATCTATCTGCAACTGTGATTTGGCCTTGGTTGCCATAGGATTTGTCCTTTCTTTTATCACAATGCCTTTAGCCGTAGGAAGTTTCTTTTTAGCAACAAAAGCTTCAGATTTGGAGTTGACTTTTTCTAACTTAAGTCTAGCTTCTTCTTCCATTAGACTCTCAAAGTCCATTCCTGGATTTTCTTTCAGAAATAACTGTCTTGAAATTTCTTCATCAAGTTCCAAAAGATCATCAGAACTTATCCTTTTACCAGTATCAGAAGTTATTCTTCTCCCAGTATCAGAACGTGTTCTATGTCTTGTAGTTCCAGTTCTACTTGATGAGAGACCTCCACCTTGACCATGACCTCCACCCATTCCAGAGTTTCCTGGGTCATTACCATCCTTTCCCTTCAGTGTCCTATCAGGTTTGCATTTGGACTTAATTACTTTCTCCCCCTTTTTGGCATCAGCATGTAAAAGAAGAGAGAGAAACAATTCCACTGAGGATTGGATCTCATTGAGTTGAGATTGCTGAGAAGCTTGATTTTTCAAAATTTCATCAATCTGAGACTGTTACTTCTCTTGGGTTTTCTCAATGTTGGTAATTTGGTCAAAGGAAGGTTTGAAAAACCGTTTCTTGTCCAACTTGACAACTGTATCTTGCTGATTTAAGGTTTCTTGAATCTTGTCCACCTTGGCCTGAGTTACAGAGTGTTGACCTTGAAGGTGCCTTGTACTAAGTGCAGTAACTCTTAGCTGAGTTTTGAAATCATCATTCACTAGCATCTCATCAGTTTTGCCAAGTGATCAGCAAGAATCTTTTCAGAAGGAACAAAGGTAACTGTGTTCCACTCCTTAGTCCACTCCTGTCCTCTAGGAGTTTCAATCCAAGGTACTGGTGCTTCCCCTGTAACAAACTTTTTGACTATCTCAGCTTTTGAAGGAGCTTGTAGAGGTGCATGTCCAGAAGGACCAGCTGCATCAGCATCTAAATTTGTAGCAACATTACCAGTAGCATCAACATTTACAGCATCAGTACTTACAGAGTCAACATCTTCAGCATCCTCTGATAAAAGAACAGTATGAGAAGCTACGGAGGCTTCAACATCATCCTCTAAGTGCTGATCTCCAACTAAGTTCTGATCAACAACCATATATAGATGTTCACCTAAAATCTGATCTTCAGCATCTATCTAGATGCAGAGAAGGTGTTGTAGGCAATTCTGGATTAAAATCAGCATCAGGAATTGGTGTTGTTGGTGGAGTGACTTGAGTTGGTTGAGCTTCTGGATACCAAACCTGAGGCTCGTCCAAGTTATGAATGTCAATTTCATCACTTGGCCCCTGGGTATCAACATTTACTGGAGATACTGGAGGTGTGGGAATTTGAGTAGTTTCTGGCTCATGTAGTGGATAGTGATGAGTTGTATGAAGGTCTGGATCAGCACTAGGAGAAGTGTGAGCTTCAACAGGGTCTTGTGAGATCAAAGATTCCTGATCCCTTTCCTTAGCTGCTGCTTCCATTCCTTTACCAGAATTTTCAGGCCTTTTTGCCAATGTTTTGAATCTTTTAGCTTTTAAGGAGACTTTAGGAGCTGTATCATCAGAATTACGCTTTCTAAGCCTTTTTAGGGGCTTAGAACTCCCAATATCAACATCCTCCTGAGAAGAGACCTTCTCAGCTTCTAGAACAACAGGTTCTGAGACAGGAACCTGTTCCTCAGCATCTGATTCATCTCGCAGAATGAATCTCCTTCTCTTATGTTGTGTCTGAGGTACTTTCTTAGTCCTCTTAGGTTTGGAAGATGAAGGCCGCGCTGTAGGTTCTGAAGTTTGAGGTGGAGAAGTTTGAGGTGGTTGAGTAGAAGTGGTAGGTGCTGATGGATGAGGTGCAAACGGTTGGACATCAGGATATAGTGCAACGTATTTAACATGATCATAGGTTATTAAGGCTTGTTTGACAGATAAAGGAATTAAGAGGGGTCTTAACACAGCCTTCTTATTATCAGTAGATAATAAGTCAGTAAAAGCTCTTTTAGCTATTCTGAATGATGAAATTAATTCACCAGCATTTTGGGGCTTATTATCACAACAGAAACTATAGATAAGCTGACAGAATCTAGGAAAATAAACAGATATCTATCTTAATTCATTATGTCCCCAATAAAACCTAAGACAACACTAGCATAGTCAAAATCAGTTCAATTTATGAGAGAATACCCGATTTGTTGGCTGAATATGGGAATTGCATCAAAATTGGAACATTTGTTTGCAAAAGCCTTGGTTATGCAATCAAAGAAGAAACTCCATTCCCTCCTTATGAAAGATCTCTTCAACTGGCCCAGCTTTGCCAATGTCCTCTCATATCCCAGACTGGCCATCGTGTTTTGAAGAACTGGATCTTCAACAGTAGAATAGACACAGTTCTCAGGTAGCTGCAGTGCTTATCGAACCGTAGACAATGTCACAACATACTCATCCTCCCCTGAAGAAAAAATAATACTTGGGGACCCTTGAGCACCACCATCATCATATACACCGTTTCTCCAGAACTCCAGTACTTGAGTACTAGAGACTGCTTCAGGTTTAGTTAGAGCATACCCAATATCAGAACTAGCAAGAAAGTCCTGAATGAAGTGAAGTTCAGAGGGTGCTTCTGACTTGCTAAGAATATCAGAGAAGTTATTAGGAACAAACGTAGCTCCATCGAAAATTATGTCCTTGGGTACCATGAGAATTCGTGAGAAAGAAAATTGCCTGTAAGGTGTTTGAGAAAATGTCTGTATGAAAAATCGTCAGTAGATGAGAGAGAATAAAAGTAAAAAGAGAGAGATAAAATATGAAAGTAAATAAAAGATTTTACAATCTTTTCTCTCTTTTACTTATACACGGTAGAAAAAGTAACCGTTGAGACACCTGTCAGACATGCAACAGCAAAAGATAATTAATGGGCACGGGTATTCAGTAATCATTACTTATCACATGCAGTTTTTCAAGGAAAAACCGTTCTACTTGCCAAGTAATCCCATTAATCAAGGTCGTTCAGTTTTATTTTAAATTTTAAAACTGTTCCCGCTTAATAATTTTTTATTATTACTGCCTTACCAATAGTCTGTAAAATTATGACCAATGAGAGAATGACCATTAATAAACCAAGTAAACAAATACTGCCACGTCAGAATCAGAACTTGATTTTAATCAGAGCTAAAAAAGTCATCAGAATATGGTTAATATCAGGATTTATAATATTATCAGAATATCAAACGACTTAGTGACAAAATCTTGCATAAAGATAAAATTTCATTAATATATTGAGCAAATACAATTCATGAAATTTAAATTACATGCTTAAAAGTACAAGATTGTTCTAAGCTACAAATCCTAACATCAACAGCTTTAGTCCTAAGCTAAGAAGCCAGACAAAGCTGACGATGAAGAGAAACAAATAGCTGCAATTATTTCTTCTTCCTACTCTCAACAAAAAGAACAGCAAGACGAATAATCCGCTCCTGCTGTCGAAGAGCTTCTCTCCGTTCCTCTTCCAGACGCTCAAGATGGCGATGATAGTCCATGTAGAAGAACAAGAGGTCTGTGAGGACCTCTTGGGGAACTGAGTCCTAGATTTCATCAGGAATGGCAGTGACATGCCATTCCTGCTGCCATTCAGTATACCTCAAATTGATAGTGAAAGTGTCATAGTTCAGAACTAAGTTGAAATGAACCATGTTTGTGATGAGAAAAAAATGAGTTTGAGAGAAAATGAGAGATGTGTTGGCTAGAATGAGGTGTTGGTTTATATAGCCAATAGAATACCAAGAGACGCAAGGAAAATTGAATGGTTATAGGTAGAAATAATTCTACCTCGTCTCCCTAGACTGATGAGAATAATAACAGCCATTGGAAGTTTAAAACATGATCTAATGCGCACACTAAACAAGTAAAAAATTATTGTGCATAGACGAGTACCACTAACCCAAATTATGTTGACTGTTAATATCTCACCCAAACATATTCTGATTTTAAATAAGACTGTTTCAGATTTTAACCACAAATAAGTCAAGTAAAGAATCAAAGTTTAATATCATAACTTAGACTTATATCAGAACTTAACAGTCATCAGAACATGATTTCTTAATTCGAAAAGTGAATGCCCATTTCTGTAATTCTTCATACAAATTCTGATTTCGTTTCTTCAGAACTTAATCATCAGAACTTCCATCATTACTTGTCCTCAGAATTTATGCAACTGACACTTAATCGTTCATCTAAAACAACATTTATCACCACAGTAATTTTCATCATTCATATGGAGTGTATGTGTGTGCAGTAAGCTAAATATCAGATAAAGATTAAAGTCTGATTCACTTCAGTATATCTTAGAAATAAGGCATAACTAAGAACTTTACTCAAAATCTGTCATGATTCTGAAGTCTACTTTAGAATGAGTTCATGCATGAATCCACCTCAACTGTTTTGTGCTCATTTTATGCATCTTTTGAAATTCCATTTTACAGTGGCTTCTCAGTGTAAGTGAGTCACGACTGCTTATCAGAATTTATGCTATTATCAGAGTATTTCTCCAGTAATCATAGAGTGTGAAAAGTCACCAAGAAAATATTTATTTTGCTTTTCTGATGCATATTACTTAATACCAGCAATGCACTTGGGTCTTCCCTTCCACATTTATACTCTAGATCTCAAAGGAGTACCTGATTTTTATTTCTTTTTCTTTTGATAAGTGAGGCTTATCAGCACTTAGTACATTCACCAGATTTACTAACATCAGAACTTAACAGATAAGAAGCATTATTCTAGTTTTTGACTTAGTAATAAGATAGACAAAGTAAACCGAACTAAGCTCAATATCGGAATTTGCTTGTGTTAACAGATTTCCACATAAACAATTACTTTAAACATAGGACTTGTTAGTATATTAAAGACTACTAGGTCAGCATCTAGCACAATTATCCTTATTGGATTGAATAGTCACAGAAACATTCACATCACTATCAGAGTGTAGAAATTCACATCAGATAACAATCAGTACTTAAGCAATTTTCAATTAAGCACAGAATACATAAAGATAGTAATATCTGTAAATACTGATCATAAAGTCTGATGAAACAGAATCATAAACTAAGCAGACTTAGAGAAAGAACCTGAAACCATTCCAAGTTCATTTACCAATCTTGTAAAAGTAGCATCACACAGTGGTTTTGTGAAGATATCTGCGAGTTGTTGATCTGTTGGAACAAAGTGCAATTCCACTGTACCTTCATCCACATGTTCCCTTATGAAGTGGTACCTAATGCTGATGTGCTTTGTCATTGAGTGTTGAACTGGATTACCTATCATAGCAATAGCACTTTGATTATCACAGTAAATAGGGATTTTAAAGTATGTTAACCCATAATCCAGTAACTGATTCTTCATCCAAAGAATCTGTGCACAACAGCTTCCTGCAGCAATATACTCTGCTTCTGCAGTTGTTGTGGAAATTTACTTTTGTTTCTTGCTAAACCAAGAAACCAATCTGCCTCCAAGAAATTGGCAGCTTCCACTTGTGCTTTTCCTGTCAATTTTGCATTCTGCAAAATCTGCATCCGAGTAACCTATTAGTTTAAAATCTAATTCTCTGGGATACCACAATCCCAGATCAGTTGTTCCCTTAAGATACTTGAAAATTCTTTTCACAACTGTTAAGTGAGGTTCTCTTGGATCTGCTTGAAATCTTGCACAAAGACAGGTAGCATACATGATATCAGGTCTACTAGCAGTTAGATAGAGTAGAGAGCTAATCATACCTTTATAATCAGTAATATCTACTGATTTACCAGTATCCTTATCCAATTTTATTGCAGTGGCCATGGGAGTGGATGCACTTGAACAATCTTGCATTCCAAATTTCTTCAGCAAATTTCTGGTGTACTTGGATTGACAAATAAAAGTGCCTTCTTCATTCTGCTTGACTTGAAGGCCCAGAAAATAGCTAAGTTCCCGCATCATAATCATTTGATATCTTGACTGTATCAGTTTGGCAAACTTCTTCCAAAGTCTGTCATTTGTAGAACCAAAAATGATATCATCAACATATATCTGCACCAAAAGTAAGTCATTTCCATGGTTGAGGTAGAATAGTGTTTTATCAATAGTTCCTCTGTTAAATCCACTTTCCAGAAGACACTGAGCTAAAGTCTTATACCATGCTCTTGGAGCTTGCTTAAGGCCATAAAGTGCTTTATCAAGCCTGTAGACATGATTTGGAAATTTGGAATCTACAAAGCCTGGAGGTTGTTCAACATATACTTCCTCTTCCAATTCTCCATTGAGAAAAGCACTTTTCACATCCATTTGAAAGACAGTAAACTTTTTGTGAGCAGCATAAGCCAAAAATATCCTTATGGCTTCCAATCTAGCAACTGGTGCAAATGTTTCATCATAATCAATTCCCTCCTGTTGAGAATATCCTTTTGCAACCAGCCTTGCTTTATTCCTTGTAATTATGCCATCACTATCAGTTTTGTTTCTGAACACCCACTTTGTACCAACAACAGACCTGTTCTTTGGTCTTGGCACTAGGGTCCAGACTTTATTTCTTTCAAATTCATTTAACTCTTCCTGTATTGCTTGCACCCAATCAGCATCTTGAAGAGCTTCTTCCACTTTCTTTGGTTCAGTCTGAGAAAGAAAAAAATTATAGAGACATTCACTTGAGGTAGCTGTTCTAGTTCTGACACCTGCATCAGGATTTCCAATTATTAAGTCAGGTGTATGTGATTTAGTCCACTTTCTTGCAGATGGAAGGTTTTCTCTAGAACTGGATGCTCCCCCATGATCCATGCTATCTTCATCAACATTTTCTGATGCTCCCCCTGAAACTATGCTCTCTGAGTTGGATCCTTCAGAATTTAAGTTTTCAGAATTATCAGAACTTAGCTTATCAGAACTTGATGAATCAAAACTTGAAGAGCCAGTTGTATGTTCTGATGCTTCTTGAGATGTGGTTGTATCTTCAGTATGCTCCCCCTGCACAGGTGCATCTTCCTTTGGCATAGTCACCACAGTTTCAATAACATCAGAGTTTAATACATCAGAGTTTGCAGTATCAGGATTTAGACTGTTAGGATTTTCAGTATCAGAATTTAAGTCTTCATTTTCAAATCTCAGCTGATCATGATCATTGAAATCTTCAAGTCCAATAATCTTCTTATCATCAAAGGAGACATTGATAGATTCCATGACAACCCTTGTTCTTAAATTGTAGTGTAATAACCCCAATTTTTGGAAAATTTTTGAAACCCTTATGAATAGTGTTTTTGCTGAATGAGAAAACTTTTCATGCCACACTATGTAGGGGTTCTGTTATTGATCTTCTGGGATATTATTAGTACTCTATGTGGTATATAAGTGTATGTAAAGATCGTCAGAATCCAATTCCGAACACTTTGATTTTTCCCGGAAATCCACTAGATACGGAAAGAATTGAGTATAAGGTAACAGGATAAAAAGGATTTAAATTAAAGGATTATAAGAGAGGGTCATAAAAGGAATATAATATATTGAGAAAGGTTAAGGGAACCTAAGTAATAAGATCCCGGGTATGATCCCTCAAACGATAAACGAAAACGAAAGTTAAGCGAACCGTATAACAGATCAACGGTCATTAGGCAAACAATTAGAAGCTAATCAAAGAGATTAGTGGGGATGATGTTATCCAACCAATAGAAAGAGGACAAAGGAGGGATGATGACATCACAAAGTGATGCAAGCATGACATAAGAAGGAAGGAAATGTGGTGGAATATTAACCACACAAAACCAAGGTTAATTTGGTAATTAACCTAAAACAAATCAAATAAGCAACCAACCAAAACAAATCAAAACAAAAACAAAAAACATTTCATCTTCTCCAAGCTTTACTCTCGACTTTTTACTATTTCAAAGAAAAGAATTTTCAAAATCCAAGTTCAAGGCTTCCTAAATTGGTAAGATAATTCCCTAGTATTCCTTATGCATAGTTATGGCTATTCTATGAGTTTAAGCCTCCAAATCATTCACAATCTTCTTCAAGAAATCAATGAAGAAGACAATGAATAGTGACTTCAAGAATTTTAACTTGATTTTCTTGTTTTTCCTTTAAGATCCAAGCATCCCTAAGTCATCTCAAGGCTTCTTAAGGCTTCCTAGCTACTCACACCACTTCAAGGAAGGTATATCATCTCCAAACCCTAGCTTTACTTTGTTAAATAGGATGATTTTAGTTGTTATGGTGATATAGTAGCTTAATGCTTGTTGGTTTAGAATTTGGGTTGGAGTGGTAGTGAAATGGATGGTGAATCTTGTTGTTTTGGTTAAAAGACCTTAGGTATAGTTAAATTCAAGCTTAAGCATAAGTATAAATGTTAATATTGAATTTATTGGGGCTGTTATGATGTGGTATGGATGGAGTTTGGATTGGGATGTGATTGTGGCTTGATTATGGGTTGTTTTGGAATGGTTTAAATTTGGGAAATCACGTAAACATAGCCGTCGTAATGCTCGATTTACCGTAGACTGTTTTTGTTCTTAACATCAGAACCCTTGAACTCACTGCTAGGTTTTTACCATTTCCATTTTTAGATAGTTCATGTTACGAGCTTCGTTTTGATATGTGGTTCGTTTGATTCCGATGAACGGTTTAGGAGAAACGGCCGTTTTAAGTAACGACGTTTCGCGAACGAACCCTTACCCCTCGCCTTACTTTGAAACATAGGTTAAAGACCTTAAAGGACTAATTGAAGTATGAAACATTTATGTAAGGTGTAATAGGCAGTTGGTAAGACACTTGAGAAAGAATTGCCTTAAAACTCGTAATAGTTAATTTATTAAAAATGGTGGAGCCGAGGGTACTTGAGTGACTTAAGAGAATCAGTAAGCGCAAAACGAGCGTTAGAGTCTAAGTTGGTTAAAGTATAGATTTACAAGTGACTTTGGTTTAATTCCAACTTACTTGTTGTTTATAGGTTACCAGACTCGTCCCGAGCCATTGTAATCCCCAGTCGCTCAGGAAAGTTTTCTACCCGCTATACTGTTGTTGTGATGTATATATGTATATGCATCGTCTTGTGATAAATGCATGTTGGTTAATTAGCAAATTCTTGCAATATATTGGAGCATGTGATATGGTATATATGCATGCCTGTTTCGTATTCTTGCCATATATATCTGTTGGTTCAGTTGATAATACCTATGCTAGAGAATAGCGGTAATTTGCATATACCCTTAGTATAGGGACCCAAAGGTGAAAACATTTTCTAAAACCGGGAGTCGAGGATCCCGAGTAGATTTTATATATATATATATATATATATATATATATATATATATGGTTATAGTTTTCCAAACTATTAATTGAATAAGGTTTATTCGATATCTTTATTTTATTAATGAATATTATCTTGAATATTCATTCGAGGACTTATGACTCCTTTATATTATTTATTGAATATTACTTGAATATTCATTTGAGGATGTATGACTCCGTTATTTTATTTAATGAATATTAATTATAATATTCATTCGAGGTATTATGACTCCGCTTATTATTTAATAATATTCTTTAATTTATTAAAGAATAATGTTTCGATAATCAAACTTATTTTCGATTATTCAAATAAAGATAGTATTTTTGTATAAGTATATCCTTGATTATTTAATTTTCATTCAAGTAAGAGTTTTAAAACTTCTACTTCAATTATTTTTATAAAGATTATTCTTTATGGAAATATTATTTAAATAATAATATTCAAATATTTCTTTATATTGAGACTGATTTACTTTATTAAATCAACATTATTCCAAACACTCTTTAAAGTGTTTTCAAGTCTTTAAAATGATTTTCAAAAGTTAGAGCGGATCCCAAAACTCATTTTTATATTTAAGATCTTCCGTTTAAAAAGGGGATTTAAATACTCGCTCAAAACCGGAGGGATCCGGCTCTGTGGTGTATTTTATATTTGCAACAAGGTTGTTGTCTTGATAAAGGAGTTTTTGATTACTTACCCAACACTCGGGAAGTAAAATTCTTGGAACAAGTTAATCCATTAACAGGCATCACCTGGGAAATATCGGTGAGTTTTTCTTTCCAACTAGATACGACTTCTTGGTGGAGCCGTATCAACAAGTTTCTACTTGGGGAAAGTGGGAACGAGCTTTACGTTTCAGAGTCATGGATTTCATCTGAACTAGGAGTGGCGTAAGTGGTCGAGTGGCGCCGGCCCAGCCTTATTATATTGGCCCAAATGGCCTGGAAGTTCCGCTAAGGCGGTCCATTCCTCAGGAGTTCAGTGTTCGGTTGACAAGTAAATCCGACAGGTTCTCCTCTACATGTAGAAAATGGTGGGGTTGTACTACTACGACTGATCATCGTAAGTGGTCTTCCTGGCGTGGCAAACTCCCGTAATGATTTCATCATCCAATTGGATATTTCTGCAACACTACCCAGAGCACTTCGATAGAAAGGCTACGGTTAGGCGATTGTTGAGTGTTGGCAGGGTCAAGTTTTCAAAATGATGTTTGCATCAAATGAAGTATCTCATAACTTCATTTTATTTTGATGATATTTTAAAGGTTGAATCTATTCAAGTATTGTCTTGTAGTCTCATCTATGTGATGAACTTTTGAAACTAATTATAACTTGAACGGTGGTAGTTCAAGTAGTATTTGGAAAAGATATAAGTATATTGGAGTATCTTGTAACTTCATCTTTTAAACTTATATCTAGTAAATGATTATCTTATGCATGACAAAGATTTTCAGAAAAACGTTGAGACAAGGTTAGATATATGAGATCACCTTGCAACGATATTTTTTTATACAGTTATACACTGGAACTCTGTGTGTATTATGCATGGAAGAGGACTTCCAATATTTTGAAAAGTATATATGTATATATATATACTGAATATTTTGCGACTTCATCGCATTAAGATATCAACTTGGTTCATTTCTTTTGACCAAGACTTTCATGAGTACTATGAGAAGGCTCATATATTGTTAATCATTATACATATTATTTTGGTGGGCTTGCTGCTCACCATTGCTTTCTTCTTTCATCACACAACATCAGATAGATAAGATGAACAGGACCAAGCTCCCAATTCGCAAGCGGATAGGAAACGTTCCGCAGCTTTCTGGAAGTGTTGAGGCCGCTGTAGCTGAGGTAGAAATTACCAATAGGCTAAGTTTTCAGCTAATGATGTACCAGACTTATGTATATTATGAATTGTAATAACGGCAAAGAAATGTAAATTTATTCAGAAACCTGTTTAAGGTGTATTGGCATATAATTGTGGAATAAAACGACTTGTGATTATTTTTGGATATTCATCTCTAAGACTATAACTTGTGGTGTGTGTGTTTATTGTGGGGTCCCAGCATAGGGTTATTTATTATTAATTAAGTGAAGTGATATTGTGGAAAGAAAGACCGTGACGACCCGGATCCCTGACCCCGGATCTGGGGGTGTTACAGAAGTGGTATCAGAGCCAAGCGTTATAAACCTCAGAGATGATGTGACGTTAAGATAATAAGTTCACTAAGATAATAAGAACTCTTACCAAGTTCATAGTCGGGCTACCTAACGTAGTACTGACAGTTAAAACCCTTATGGGAACCCTTATAAATGTAGCGATAGAAGCGTAGTTCGTTATCGTATATGGTAGCGGGACACCGCACCCTGAGGTTGAGGAGCAATAACGCGATGATGTTTTATTACTTATTGGAGATCAGATTGTGGATCCGATAGAGCGTCCTAACGCAGGACCGGATGATGTTCATATTGAGGATGTAGCGGTTGAGGATGTTGTCCTAGAAGGGATTGTTGCTGAGGAGGATCCCATGGAAGATCCTGACAAGAATGAATAAAGGACCACGGATGAATTGATGACCATGGTTAGGTCGACTACCAGAGGTAGGATTGGTCGGTCACTACCGGAGGTTCGTTCAAGTTTGTAAAGATAGTAGCCCTTTTTACGCGGCTTACTCGTAAGACTGAGAAGTTTGAATGGACAGAGAAATACGAGAACAGCTTTTAAGAACTGAAGCAAAGGTTGGTGACGTTCCCTATGTTGGCGTTGCCGGATGGAAAATGAGATTTTGTGAAGTGTAGTGACGCTTCGCATAAGGAATTAGGGTGCTTCTTATACAGCACAACAAGGTAATCGCGTACGTGTCAAGACAATTAAGGGAATATAAAATTCGATATCCCCACCCATGAGCTTGGGCTCGTGGCAATAGTTTTGCCCTAAATATTGGAGGCACTACTTGTATGGAGAGAAGTGCGAGATTCACAAACCATAGGAGCTCTAGTACATTTTTACGTAGAAAGAGCTCAATATACGCCAGAGGAGGCGGTTAGAGCTAATCAAGAATTATGATTCGGAGATTCTGTATCATTCGGGGAAAGCCAATATGGTGGCTGATGCCCTTAGTAAAAAGGAGAGACTCAAGATGATAATGTCTTTTGGAGAGTTTATAAGAGATTTTGAGAAAATGGAAATAGAAGTGAAGGTAACCGGAGCCGGTACCGAAAAGCTGTTTGAGATTGCAATACAGCCCGAATTATTGGAAAAGAACATATTGTGCCAGTAAAAGTGATGAATGAAGGCAGAGAGCCAACAAATAGATATGAGATTAATACCGAGAGAGATGATAAGGGAATAATGAGGTATTCCTATAGAATTTGGGTTCCAAATGTTCAAGAGCCTAAAGATGAAATCTTAGATGAAAGCTAGTTCAAGGAATAAGATTTAGGGCAAACCTTTAATGTGATAGTCAGGGAGGACGCCATCAAGATAGAAGGAACCCATAACATAATGAAGTGGAAAATGAGGATTTTAACGTATAAGATAACCCCAAGTACGGGGAGGAGGAGGAAACGTTCAGACTAAGGAAACAGAAGTCGAGTAAGGAAAGGAGAACCGAGACGGTACTCCTATACGGTAATTCATGGACCTGTCTCAAGAGAACTTAGACTATTATCCCTGACCACCACCCTGAGGAAACAATGCGGTGAGAAATTCTTTCAGGACCTTTAAGTCGCTAAGCTCTCAGAGTTCCAAGGAACAAGTTGACCCAGTCGAGGCAAGAGCCTAGCTAAAGGAAATAGAGGGATCATTTGAGATTCTAAATGATTGACGAATCACAAAAGACTATTTTTGTCACTTACCCTCCTAAGAGAAGGGCCACCACTGGTGAAAGACCAAGAAAGGCACGGAGCCAGAGGTTAGAATAAACTGATTAAAGTTCAGTCAATTGTTTTCGGGAAAGTAGTTCCCAAGGTTATGGAGATAGTGTAAAAGCTTTAGACCCAGAACAAAGGTAGACGAGTATGATGAATTGTGAATCTAAGTTGTAAAAGTTGTCAAGATTCGTTCTAAGGACACGAATCCAGAATGACGGGATGTTTGAAATCAATGCTTATGTTGTGTTGGTTCATGAAATAATGATAAGAGAAAGGAAAATAAAAAGAAACTGAAGTGGAAATGGATATAAAGGCAATAGAGTTTGAGGAATGATAAGGGAGTTGGGTATGAGGAAACCCTAAAGACTCGTAGTAATAGAAATAGAAAAGTATGTAATCGTCAGGATGAGGGTGATTCACCATGAGTTAAATTGATGGTTGAAGGTATAAGAGATACATATATTTTATCCCCTGTAAGTTGGGAGGATTCGAGGAAACCTTGAGATAGTTCGAAGGATAAATAATGAGACGCGGATAGACTGAAGAGATAAAGAAGTAAGAAATTAGGAAAATTGGATGAAGGAAGTGACCTTCAAGAATGTGAAGTGTAAGATCGGTGGCTCGATACCCAGAAAGGGAGACGCCAGATATGAAAGATATCCCAACATTGAGGTGACTGTTGAGATAAACAACAAAAGTAAATAAGGAATTATTAAGAAGAGGTTCACGTTGAACACGACCAATATCTTCCAGAACATCCTTGTTATCGTTACCAAATTAGGTAAGAAAAGCGGATAACCGTTGTTATCTTTTGGAGGCCATATTGATTGACCTCATTTTGAATACATATGTTATTATGAAACTAGGCATATACTATCGAGGTGGGAATGATTGAATAAGACACCCTTATCAGGGATATATGACTTGATTTATCCATGGAAGGATGCATGTACCTTTTTAAAGGTGGAATTAAGGATAGAACATCGGTAACTTAAAATGAATCCTAGGGGAATGCCTAAAGGTTGGCATTTCACCCTTAATAGGGATAGTATGAGTTTTGACAGTATGAATTGGAAAGGATTAAGGTAATAACAACCTTTAAGAATCAATGGAGAAATTTTTTCAGAAGTATATAGACAATGATTCTGGTATTAATAAATGGTATCTTGATATGCCCTGTATCTAGGGAATACAGGAGGAACTATTCAAGGATAACCTTAGAGGTTTTACAAGGAGAAAGGTAATATTCAAAATTCTCAAGAATAGAAATGTTGATAAAGGATATATGACGTAATTATAATGATGCCAAGTGAGGCACGTGTTAAACCACGAGAAGGTATGGATCGAACCAGTAATGGTCGAAATTGTTCAGGGCAATTAGGACTTAAGATAAAAGATGTTCTAAGTATGATTAAAAGTCAGTCGTGACAGTGATTAACCTCTAAAGACGGAGGAAATAACTTATGGAAAAATGGTGATAATTTTTTTATTTTTACTCATCAGACTTTAAAGAAAACATCTTCACATAAGCTGTGATTGAAATGAGATAGAAAATTATTTGGAGGTGGTTAAAATGACATTGACTGTAAGGAAATTTTACTATCAGGAAAGACCAAAGAGGTGGCCGACACTTTAAAGGTAAAAAGATAATTATCGGCGCTCGTGCCAGGAGAATACAATGATAATGGTTAAAGCCGTGAAGATTGTATTATGATTTGAAAGATTGGCATTCCTTCTGATGACTGTGCAATACCCAACTGTAATAGTAGTTGGTAAAGGTTTAATTCGTATAATCGCCATGAGCGGGCTATCTATCTTAGAAGGTCCTATCTTGAGAGTAATCCAGGACCATATTTTAAAAAAAAAAGAAGGACTAAACGAACCTTTGAGTTAAGTCTTCAATTGAAGGCATACGATTAAGAATGGTATTAACCTGCTATCGTTGCTTTGACTGAAACTCTTCTGCAATTTTATCTACTTCATGTCATGAAAGTACATCAAGTTCAGGAGTGTTCTTCATGAATCATGAACGGTGATCATGTTACCTCCTTAGAAGAATTAGATACGAGATGTATGGACTCCGTATGGTTAGCTATTAAGACTTCATGGAAAATGAATGACTACAGTAGGTCAGTGGTGGACCATAGTAAGGTAGCAATGATTCTGCGAGTAATGAGCTGATTACAACTGTGAGAGTTGTATTGGAATGGGTGTTGAGATTGAGTACCACTAATCGGGTCGTGGTAGTGTATAAGTTATCATTGATAGACTAATTAAGTAGAGTATCTACCTATTGAATATTTATTCTTTCTTATCAATAGAGAGTCGTATTATTATACGAGGAAGGTTGCGGTGCAAGCATAGAATTCTAGAAATGATGATGTCTAGAATGAGATCCCGGGTTCGATTTTCGATATCGAGGGAGTTTCAAAGGTGATTGTGTATAAGCTCGAGGAAGAGCATGGGTCCATAGAAGGATGGACGGAATAGCAAATATTTAGGCATGTGAAATACGATGCTATAATGCTTGATGTTGATATATATACACATATGTTTTGTTCTCCTATGACAAACCTCTATAATTCAGAGGTAGGTTCCAAGCCAGATATTTTGTGGCAGTATATTTTTTTTCATATATACAATTCTCTTCAATTCGTTCTTTTCTCTTCTTTTCATTTCATATAAGCTGAGAAGAACAACCCTTCCAGAAGGGGAGGTATTGCCGAATGACTATCTATTTGTGTGATAGAAGCCGAGTAGGATACCAGCTATTGTTTAATTGCTTGTCAAGTACTAAAGGCTGGCCACCTTCTGTACTAACTATGTGATATAACAAGTGTTCATGATCATAGTGATCTCTCAATAAATTCTTTTACTTCTATATGAAGGACCAAGCTTTCGAAGATGGAAGCAGCTAAAGGAAGTAGTATCAGTACGGTGGTATTCCGATTCTAACGCGTTCGTGATACTAAGGTTGACGTGGTTATTAAAAGGTTATAGAACGCTAACGAGCAAAAGTATAACCAGTATAATAGTAGGAACGGAAGGTAGTAGCGATTATGAACTGGAAAAGAATGGGTATTAAGAAGCAAAAGCTTTAATGCTAAAAGCTATAATGAGAGTCTGTGCCATAGACTTGAAAGAAATTGGAATGATCACTTAACACGGATCGAATTTTCTTACGACAATAGATCATATATCAGTATTGAGATATCGCCTTATGAGATCCTTGAGGGAAGACAATGTCGATCTCCCTTATGTTAGGATGAAGTTGTAGAGCGCAAGATGCTCGGACCTGCAGTAGTCCAAAGGACCAGGGATATAATAGATCTAATCAGAGGACGGCTGGTAGTTACCCAAGATGGACATAAGAGGTATGCTGATTTGACTCAAAAGGACAAAGAGTATGAAATAGGGGACCTAGTAATGTTATAGGTATCCCTTGGAAAGGATTGATGAGGTTCGGAAAGAAAGGAAAGCTAATTCTATAATTTGTTGGACCCTTGGATATATTAAGACGTTTTGGGAAGTTAGCATATGTGCTAGCCCTACCCCCGAACATGTAGCAAGTTCATAACGTGTTCCACGTATCAATGTTAAGAAAGTGTAATTCGGATGCCGATAAATAAGGGCATATGAGCGCATAGACATGCAACCCGACGTAACCTATATGGAGCAACCAGGAAGGGTTATAGATTGAAAAAGGAACAATTGCTTAGGAAAAGGGTTATCAAACTAGTCAGAGTTTGATGGTAGAACCACAATGTGGGAAAATTTACTCGAGAGTTAGAAAGTGCAATGCTAAGAGAGTATCCCTATTCATTTTCCATCTGATTCCGGGACGGAATCCTTTTAAGGAGGGGAGACTGTAATAACCCCAATTTTTGGAAAAATTTTGAAACCCTTATGAATAGTGTTTTTGCTGAATGAGAAAACTTTTCATGCCACACTATGTAGGGGTTCTGTTATTGATCTTCTGGGATATTATTAGTACTCTATGTGGTATATAAGTGCATGTAAAGATCGTCAGAATCCAATTCCGAACACTTTGATTTTTCCCGGAAATCCACTAGATACTGAAAGAATTGAGTATAAGGTAACAGGATAAAAAGGATTTAAATTAAAGGATTATAAAAGAGGGTCATAAAAGGAATATAATATATTGAGAAAGGTTAAGGGAACCTAAGTAATAAGATCCCGGGTATGATCCCTCAAACGATAAACGAAAACGAAAGTTAAGCGAACCGTATAACAGATCAGCGGTCATTAGGCAAACAATTAGAAGCTAATCAAAGAGATTAGTGGGGATGATGTTATCCAACCAATAGAAAGAGGACAAAGGAGGGATGATGACATCACAAAGTGATGCAAGCATGACATAAGAAGGAAGGAAATATGGTGGAATATTAACCACACAAAACCAAGGTTAATTTGGTAATTAACATAAAACAAATCAAATAAGCAACCAACCAAAATAAATCAAAACAAAAACACAAAACATTTCATCTTCTCCAAGCTTTACTCTCGGCTTTTTACTATTTCAAAGAAAAGAATTTTCAAAATCCAAGTTCAAGGCTTCCTAAATTGGTAAGATAATTCCCTAGTATTCCTTATGCATAGTTATGGCTATTCTATGAGTTTAAGCCTCCAAATCATTCATAATCTTCTTCAAGAAATCAATGAAGAAGACAATGAATAGTGACTTCAAGAATTTTAACTTGATTTTCTTGTTTTTCCTTTAAGATCCAAGCATCCCTAAGTCATCTCAAGGCTTCTTAAGGCTTCCTAGCTACTCACACCACTTCAAGGAAGGTATATCATCTCCAAACCCTAGCTTTACTTTTTTAAATAGGATGATTTTAGTTGTTATGGTGATATAGTATCTTAATGCTTGTTGGTTTAGAATTTGGGTTGGAGTGGTAGTGAAATGGATGGTGAATCTTGTTATTTTGGTTAAAAGAACTTAGGTATAGTTAAATTCAAGCTTAAGCATAAGTATAAATGTTAATATTGAATTGATTGGGGCTGTTATGATGTGGTATGGATGGAGTTTGGATTGGGATGTGATTGTGGCTTGATTATGGGTTGTTTTGGAATGGTTTAAATTTGGGAAATCGCGTAAACATAGCCGTCGTAATGCTCGATTTACCGTAGACTGTTTTTGTTCTTAACATCAGAACCCTTGAACTCACTGCTAGGTTTTGACCATTGCCATTTTTAGATAGTTCATGTTACGAGCTTCGTTTTGATATGTGGTTCGTTTGATTCCGATGAACGGTTTAGGAGAAACGGCCGTTTTAAGTAACGACGTTTCGCGAACGAACCCTTACCCCTCGCCTTACTTTGAAACATAGGATAAAGACCTTAAAGGACCAATTGAAGTATGAAACATTTATGTAAGGTGTAATAGGCAGTTGGTAAGACACTTGCGAAAGAATCGCCTTAAAACTCGTAATAGTTAATTTATTAAAAATGGTGGAGCCAAGGGTACTCGAGTGACTTAAGAGAATCAGTAAGCGCAAAATGAGCGTTAGAGTCTAAGTTGGTTAAAGTATAGATTTACAAGTGACTTTGGTTTAATTCCAACTTACTTGTTGTTTATAGGTTACCAGACTCGTCCCGAGCCATTGTAATCCCCAGTCGTTCAGGCAAGTTTTCTTCCCGCTATACTGTTGTTGTGATGTATATATGTATATGCATCGTCTTGTGATAAATGCATGTTGGTTAATTAGCAAATTCTTGCAATATATTGGAGCATGTGATATGGTATATATGCATGTCTGTTTCGTATTCTTGCCATATATATCTGTTGGTTCAGTTGATAATACCTATGCTAGAGAATAACGGTAATTTGCATATACCCTTAGTATAGGGACCCAAAGGTGAAAATATTTTCTAAAACCGGGAGTCGAGGATCCCGAGTAGATTATATATATATATATATATATATATATATATATATATATATATGGTTATAGTTTTCCAAACTATTAATTGAATAAGGTTTATTCGATATCTTTATTTTATTAATGAATATTATCTTGAATATTCATTCGAGGACTTATGACTCCTTTTTATTATTTATTGAATATTACTTGAATATTCATTTGAGGATGTATGACTCCGTTATTTTATTTAATGAATATTAATTATAATATTCATTCGAGGTATTATGACTCCGCTTATTATTTAATAATATTCTTTAATTTATTAAAGAATAATGTTTCGATAATCAAACTTATTTTCGATTATTCAAATAAAGATAGTATTTTTGTATAAGTATATCCTTGATTATTTAATTTTCATTCAAGTAAGAGTTTTAAAACTTCTACTTCAATTATTTTTATAAAGATTATTCTTTATGGAAATATTATTTAAATAATAATATTCAAATATTTCTTTATATTGAGACTGATTTACTTTATTAAATCAGCATTATTCCAAACACTCTTTAAAGTGTTTTTTAATCTTTAAAATGATTTTCAAAAGTTAGAGCGGATCCCAAAACTCATTTTTATATTTAAGATCTTCCTTTTAAAAAGGGGATTTAAATACTCGCTCAAAACCGGAGGGATCCGGCTCTGTGGTGTATTTTATATTTGCAACAAGGTTGTTGTCTTGATAAAAGAGTTTTTGATTACTTACCCAACACTCGGGAAGTAAAATTCTTGGAACAAATTAATCCATTAACAGGCATCGCCTGGGAAATATCGGTGAGTTTTCCTTTCCAACTAGATACGACTTCTTGGTGGAGCCGTATCAACAAGTTTCTACTTGGGGAAAGTGGGAACGAGCTTTACGTTTCAGAGTCATGGATTTCATCTGAACTAGGAGTGGCGTAAGTGGTCGAGTGGCGCCGGCCCAGCCTTATTATATTGGCCCAAATGGCCTGGAAGTTCCGCTAAGGCGGTCCATTCCTTAGGAGTTCAGTGTTCGGTTGACAAGTAAATCCGACAGGTTCTCCTCTACATGTAGAAAATGGTGGGGTTGTACTACTACGACTGATCATCGTAAGTGGTCTTCCTGGCGCGGCAAACTCCCGTAATGAGTTCATCATCCAATTGGATATTTCTATAACACTACCCAGAGCACTTCGATAGAAAGGCTACGGTTGGGCGATTGTTGAGTGTTGGCAGGGTCAAGTTTTCAAAATGATGTTTGCATCAAATGAAGTATCTCATAACTTCATTTTATTTTGATGATATTTTAAAGGTTGAATCCATTCAAGTATTGTCTTGTAGTCTCATCTATGTGATGAACTTTTGAAACTAATTATAACTTGAACGGTGGTAGTTCAAGTAGTATTTGGAAAAGATATAAGTATATTGGAGTATCTTGTAACTTCATCTTTTAAACTTATATCTAGTAAATGATTATCTTATGCATGACAAAGATTTTCAGAAAAATATTGAGACAAGGTTAGATATATGAGATCACCTTGCAACGATATTTTTTTATACAGTTATACACTGGAACTCTGTGTGTATTATGCATGGAAGAGGACTTCCAATATTTTGAAAAGTATGTATGTATATATATATACTGAATATTTTGCGACTTCATCGCATTAAGATATCAACTTGGTTCATTTCTTTTGACCAAGACTTTCATGAGTACTATGAGAAGGCTCATATATTGTTAATCATTATACATATTATTTTGGTGGGCTTGCTGCTCACCCTTGCTTTCTTCTTTCATCACACAACATCAGATAGATAAGATGAACAGGACCAAGCTCCCAATTCGCAAGCAGATAGGAAACGTTCCGCAGCTTTCTGGAAGCGTTGAGGCCGCTGTAGCTGAGGTAGAAATTACCAATAGGCTAAGTTTTCAGCTAATGATGTACCAGACTTATGTATATTATGAATTGTAATAACGGCAAAGAAATTTAAATTTATCCAGAAACCTGTGTAAGGTGTATTGGCATATAATTATGGAATAAAACGACTTGTGATTATTTTTGGATATTCATCTCTGAGACTATAACTTGTGGTGTGTGTGTTTATTGTGGGGTCCCAGCATAGGGTTATTTATTATTAATTAAGTGAAGTGATATTGTGGAAAGAAAGACCGTGACGACCAGGATCCCTAACCCCGGATCTGGGGGTGTTACATGTAGACTCTGAAGGCTTTTGTGGAAACTGTATATCCAACAAAAATTCCTTCATCAGCTTTTAAATCAAATTTGGATAGCTGTTCAGGATGGGTCTTAAGAACAAAACACTTGCATCCAAATACATGAAAATACTTCAGATTTGGCTTCTTTTTCTTCACCATCTCATATGGTGTCTTTCCATGCTTGTTAATGAGTGTTGCATTCTGAGTAAAACAAGGAGTCTGCACAGCTTCAGCCCAAAAATAGGTTGGTAGCTTGCTTCATCAAGCATTGTTCGTGCAGCTTCAATAAGAGTTCTATTCTTTCTTTCAACAACTCCATTTTTCTATGGAGTTCCAGGAGCAGAAAATTCCTGCTTTATTCCATGGTCTTTGCAGAACTCTTCCATGATCAAATTCTTGAACTCAGTGCCATTATCACTTCTTATGATCTTCACAGAATCTTTGACCAATTTATCCAACTGCTTGACATGATCAATCAAGATAGATGCAGTTTCACTTTTTGTGTGCAAGAAATACACCCATGTGTATCTGGTGAACTCATCCACTATGACCATAGCATATTTCTTCTTTGCAATAGACATGACATTCACTGGACCAAATAGATCTACATGTAGTAGGTGATAAGGCTCAAGAATTGATGATTCAGTCTTGCTCTTGAATGAAGATTTTATTTGTTTTGCCTTTTGACAAGAATCGCAAAGGCCATCAGGAACAAATACTGATTTTGGCAGTCCTCTCACAAGATCTTTCTTGACTAATTCATTTATATTGTTGAAATTTAAATGAGAGAGTTTCTTGTGCCAATTCCAGCTTTCTTCAATTGATGCTCTACTCAACAGACAGATTGCAGAACCATCAGTACTTGTTGAAATCTTGGCTTCATAAATGTTACCATGCCTGTATCCTTGCAGAACAACTTTGCATGTAGATTTGCTTACAACTTTACAGTGTTCTTCAAAGAAATCCACATGATAACCTCTGTCACATATTTGACTAACACTTAGCAGATTGTGTTTAAGTCCTGAGACCAGAGCTACTTCTTTAATGATGACATTCCCAAGATTGATATTGCCATATCCCAGTATTTTTCCAATGTTACCATCTCCATAAGAAACACTTGGGCCAGCTTTCTCCACAAAGTCTGATAGCAGGGCTTTATTTCCAGTCATATGTCCTGAACATCCACTGTCCAGAACTAGGATGTTTTTCCTGTTGCCATGCAATCACAAAGACCATTAATGATTAGTTTTAAGGACCCAGACTTGCTTGGATCCTTTGACCTTATTAAGTTTGTTAATATTTACAGCGGATTTTGCATCAGAGTTTATGTTAACATTTTTCTTATCAGCATTTACATTATCAAACTTTGTATCAGAACTTATACTAGAAGGAACAATGCTAACTTTCTTTAAAGAAGGTTTTATTTGATAATAAGCATAGTACAAACTATGATATTCCTTACAAGCATAAATGGAAAGCATAAATGGAATGACATAAACTACCACAATGAAAACAAGGATTTTGTGGCCTATATCAAACAGACTGACTCTTAACTCCTGACTTTGAAGGTAAGGAATTTATGTTCTTATTCTTCCTGCAAAAAGAAGCCAGATGGTTAGAACTTCCACAGTTATGACATGTTTTTCTAGGAGTATTAGGAACAGGCTTATAATCATTGCTTTTATTCACACCTTCATTTTCATTCCTATTTTTCCTAGGTGACATTCTTAACATCTTTCAGCTTATGCTTAAGTTGCTTCTTTGTCATTAAGCCTACGTTAACTTCAGTTGTCTTTTCCTGTTTTAGTTTGTCAGGAGTTAATTCCTCTTTAACTTCTGATTTCTCAGTATCAGACTTTACAGCTACAAACTTAACAGGTTTTATCTTTGGCTTTTGTTTGACAACTATAGGCTTAATTTCTACAGTTCTTTTATCATTCTTATCATCTCCATAATCTAAGCCCTCTTTCCAGTTTCCACTACTTAACATATTCTGAGTTGTTCTACCAGAGTTAGTCCAAGTCCTGATAATCTCTCTTTCCTTTTCTAACTCAGTTTTTAGATATTCATTCATTTTAAGTACTTCATCCCTAACATAGAAAGCATCATCTCTATCTTTCTGAGTTTGATGGAACATGACTAACTCTTTTTCTAAATAATCATTCCTCTTTTTACAAGCAAGATTTTCAGAAGTTAATCTTTCACATGTTAAAGTTTGATCTCTATAACTAATGAACATGGTTTTAAAATATCTTCTCAACTCATTAATATCATCAGTATGAAAGGCATAAGTAGTTTGAGGTACCTTTAACTCAGCAGCTTCAGAACTGCTATCAGCATTTGCTATCAAGGCATAGTTCACCTCACTTTCAGAATCTGAAGTGTCTGTCCAACTTTTTTTCTTTGTTCCATCTCAAGTTCATGAGTCTTGATCATCCCATAAATTTCATCAAGAGTTGTTTCTTCAAGATTATAGTTGTCTCTTATAATTGTGGCCTTCAAATCCCAACTTTCAGGAAGAGCTAACAGGAATTTAAGGTTTGAATCTTCAAGATCATACTCCTTATCAACTAATGACAAATTATTCAAGAGTTTGACAAATCTATCATATAGATCAGTCAATGACTCATTAGGCTTTGAGTCAAAGTGTTCATACTCTTGAGTGAGTATTGTCTTCCTGTTCTTCTTAATCGAATCAGTTCCCTGGCATCTTGTCTCCAAGGCATCCCATATCTCCTTTGCAGTCTTGCAGTTAATTACCCTGTTTGAGTTAATATGAAAAATTTATCCTGAAATTGCGTTTTGCCTCCATAAACATGAATTGAAGTTGCGTAACGAAACACGAAATCGCGTTTTTATTAATAACAAAAACTTCAACCGAAACTCCATTTTGGAGTAACATTTAGGACCAATTATTTAGAAAGTGACATTGAGTGACATTTGAATCAAAAAAGTGACATTTGAGGCCTTTTTTCATAAAAATATATTACTAAAATTTTAATTTAGAAAAAGAAAATTTTAAAAAATATTAATTTATCTATGTGGTCAAAGTACTTAGAATTGTGTGCAAAAAATCAAACGACATATAAAAGAAAACAGAGGGAGTAATTTTATGCGCTTCACATTACACTTCATTTCACACAGTTGCCTGGAGATGCAATCAGAGAGTGTACAACTACGAACTAAATGAAAGGGAAAAGTCGGGTATCCGATTTAAACTGACTAGCTTACGGCTAGAGTCGGCCAAACGGGCGGTTTGAGTCGGCACGCTCGTGAATCGGCTTGCCAAAAACTCGTATAACTCGGTTCGTGACGTGCCAGTTCATAATTCGGCACGAACCGTATATTAAACTGATCCGAGCACGAACTGGATTGTGTTCAACCGGAATCGGCCCAGAACCGGCACGCGGTGTTCAACCGGCACGCACAACTTGAATAGGCCCGCATAATTCGTATGTCTTGCATTTTTTTTGAATATGTTATTTCAATTTTCTAATTTGAAAAAAAATTAGATATATATAAAATGTTATAAATTTTATTAATTAATAATCATTCATATATATATATACATTTGTTGGTTTTAAAAAGTGAACAACTAAAATATGAAAAAACACCTGAATTATTTACCAAAAAAAAGAGGCACTGGTGTTTTAAAAAAAACATTTGTAACAAAAAAATACTCCCTTTATCCCGTCTATTTCTTTACACTTTCCTTTTTGGTCCGTCCCACCAATTCTTTACACTTCCTAAAATAGAAACATTTATAATACTAAAAAAGAAAATAATGTTATTATATTACAAGTGGATCGTGAGTGTCAGTGTGTTAGTAAAAGTAATCAAATGCTTAACACCATTTTTAATCATATTAACAGAACCACACCCACCCACTTGTCATTTCTCTCTCTGTCTTAATGTCCTGTAGGCTGTAGCCCTAAAACCCATTTTCATCCCCTGTATTCACTCCTCGACATCAATTAAACCACCATTAAACCACCGTAAATCGTGTTCTTCTTCTTAAAATGGAGTCCCAAATTTTTAATGATTCAGCCCCAAATACGTATGCTGATTCCGAAATTCCCCCATCCTTTCCTTCGCCGCTTCTTCCAAAAAATCTCACAAAATTAAATTGTGAGGATGATGTCGAGCTGTTTCAAATCAGTGAAGAGAAACCAGATGATCTTACAGAGCAATTTCTGAACGAAATCGTTGAGGATACGCCCTTAAAGATTATTGAGCAATATGTGAAACATAAGAAGAGAGCTTTAAAACCCAAAAAACTGCAGTTCTAAGACATGGGAGGCAGGAGTAAATGTGGTCCCCGATTGTGTACAATATGCCATTTTCCTACTAACCTAAAGATGACAAAATCAGTGATGTTCTGGAGATTTAATGGGGTGGGTGCTGGAGCTTTACTGTGATTTTAAAGTGTGCATAGTGACTAGTCTACTTTTGTATAAAGTGAATGTTAACTGGTGTATAATGGAGCCAATATGTAATTTGTGAACTTGTATTAAGGCGGGATAACTTAGGCGGGGTATTATATTAACTTCCCCCCCCCATTTGCTAATGTCTGTACTCACCTTTTTAATTAATCAGCTGACTTCATCCATTTATATCCATTGTTTAATAGGTTTATTGGTCTCCGTGCCCAACCCATTTGATAACAAATGGGTGGGACGGAGGGAGTAATAAACAGTAAATTCTAACAGCCCGCCAATTCGTGAACCGCTCGGCACGGACGAATAATTCGGCCCGCGAGTTGCTCTCACGCGCCAACAACCTCATCATGTCCTCTCACCTACTTCAAATCCAACAACAAATGGTCACCTGCTTGCTTTACTTGCAAAACTAAACCGCCTAATTCGCCTCCTGAACCATTTAATTCGCCTAACCGTTTAACTCGCCTGAACTGTGGGCCGTTTACGAGTTAATGTTTTCTCTGATCAGCACGGCTGGCACAGCTTGACACGGACCATTAATTTTTACAGGCCATTCACGAGTTCAGTAATAATCAAACCGGCCCGTCAAAAATTCGGCCCCACACGCTCGGCCCGTTCGTTCGGCCGGCTCTACTAACGGCTCGTGCGATGCACGGGTCTTGACAATATTTATATATTTTAAACTCTATTTTGTATAATTTTATTAAAATTCTATATAAATAATTAAATACTAAATAATTATTATATAATTATAATTTCAAGTTAGGTTTAAATAATGTATATATTATATGATTGACGCGATGTTATTCATAAATAATAATGTAAATGTTTGTTCTTGGTGAGTGAGATTCGAATTTGAAGACTTATATATCTTTATAAATAATATATATGTTTGTTGTTAACATGATTCGAACTTGAGAAATAAATAATAGGCTTAATGACCTTTTCAGCTTCAATGTTTGCACCAGTGTACCCATAGAACCCTGAAGTTTAAAAGCGTACCTTTTCAGCCCTCGGGTATCCAAACTGTGCTTTTTTACCCTTGGGCTGAGACGAGTCAGAAAATGGTATGTAACGGTGGGGATATTTCAGTAATTATTCAGCCGATATTCAGACAATTTTGAAATGTACCTTTTGGACCTTAAAGTTTAAAATTGTACCCATAAAGCCCTAATGTCTACAAATTTTCAAGGGTATGAGTGTTTGTATATTCGATGAGTTTCTAGGATTGATAATGGAATTCATACCTTTCCAATTTTTGAATCCTTTGTACCTTGTTTCTCAATCCAGGAAAAACAAAAGGTGTCATCACTAGAGGTGATGAACAGATTACATGTAGGACACAATTTCCTCTTAAGACTGCCAATTGAACTGAGACCTACTTGCCTACGATGCCTGCTAGCCTTGATCTGCAAAATACCAGACTCACTGTAATAACTCGAATTTTTGAGACCTTGTAAAACGTTTAACGAATAGTAACCCTGACGGACGGGGAAAAACTTTTGAGCCCACACTATGTAGTGCATGAGAAAATGAGTTTCAGAGTTGATATTATGATTATACGTACCAAATGAGTGTATGTAAACGCTATTACTTTTCGAAGAAAACGAACTTTGAAAAACGGCCATATTTACGAATCATCGAGGATTACGGGAATCATAATATAATTATGAATTTAAAACCCTACGGATTTATATCCAAGTATGATAATTCAAAACATAAGAAATAAATACGATAGGAATTACATCGCGAACCATTTACGAGGAAGTATTACGAAAACGTTTAAGCGACCGAGCGAACGCGTAAATGATTAAATAAACGTAAGAAAGTAACCATGGTTAATTTATCAAATAGTGAGTTAGAGATAGGATGATCAACCAAGGCTAATAGAATAGTAAGCTAGGGAAGCTAAACAAGTGGCTTAGCTTGTAATCTACCACAAGCTAGTTAGATTTGTCCATGGATTTGGCAACAAGAATAAAACCTAGGATTCTAAACTAGAGAATATCAATAAATATAAGATATCACAACATCATTTCCTAGAAGCAACCAAGGAGCAAGCATAAAAACTCTCACTCTCTCTCCCAAAGAAGCCCCATTCGGCTTTCTTCTTCAAAGCCAAGAAATCAAAATCAAATATTCAAGTTCTAGCCATGGATAAATCCTCCCATTAATTCTCAAGCTTTCTAACAACCAAACTAAGGTAAGATAAATCTTTGATCTCTTTTTATCAAGGTTTGATGGGTTAAATAAAATCAAGAAAGTTGAGAATGAATAGTATGAATAGTAACTCTTCTTTGGTTTCTTGATTTCAATGGTTGTTTTAGGTTCCAAAAACCATACTAAGCACTCCCGAGACTTAACCATCATCAAGAACACATCTCAAGTCCTCAAGAAAGGTAAAAATCTTTGACCCAAACTTATTTAAGATTTAAGTTCAAGATCCTTTTAGTATGTAGTTGTAAACCTAGTTTTGGTAGTGGTATTATTGAAATCTTGATGTTTAGTTAAGTAGATTTAAGGTTGATTGTTGTTGCCTCAAAAACATGATGTTCTTGAGAAGATTTATTGTGTTGATGATGATATGTTGATTGTTGGTGGTAGTATAAAGATCTAAGGCGTAAACGAAACTCCAATCGTAAATGTAATCTCACTAAAACGAACAAAACGTAACTTTAAGTTTCTGCAGAAAGTCCTGAAGATGTAAACTGTAGTTTCTTGAAAAATAACCCTTGATTATGATAGAAAATTTTGTAAGGATCGTTTAGGCGCTTGAATCGCTTAATTCCGATTTACGGATCAAAAGTTATGGTCGTTTTACTAAAAGTGATTTACGCGACAAAAACTGCTACGAATTACGAACTTTGAAAATATAAAGGATCGACTTAAGAAGGTTCATAAATCATGAAATTTTTACAGACAGTAGATATTTAGTTTCCTAACTGCCATAAAAATTTCAAGTGAGAATAATGATTTTTCAATTTTATAAAAATATTGGAGCCGAGACCGCGCGATTAGAAACCGTAGAATCCATAAGCGGAGCCGACGGCGAAAATGAAAATGAACTTAAAATACTTTGAAAAAGGAAGCGACCATAATGTGAATAAGGACTTAAAGGAATAATAAGGATAAAATAAGTTGAGAGGGTGCATAATAATTAGCGCATGAGTGCGGGTAGCCGTAGATTAGAACGGGACCTAACGAAATGAATTGTGTTCATGATTATAGATTTCCGAGCGGAACCTAGAGCATCCTCCACCTCGAGATACCCAGGCAAGTTTACGAACCCAACTCCATTTACTGTTGTGTTGTGAAAGGATTGTTTTATTATCATTGTATAAATACCATGCTTGCCATGATACGCAATAATTAAATTTTTCGCATAATGTAGCGATGTTGTACGATAAGTCTATATCGTCAAATATTTAATTTCGCTTTAAGCGTGACGTATAATTTTAAGACCGAGAGTCGGTCGGGATTTTAAGATGAAAACCCGGGAATCATTTCGGTAATATTATAGGACGATTACAAGTCCATAGTAATACGTTTTAAAGGGACTCGACGTCAACTTATGAAACATTAAAATACCTCTAACTTTTATTAAAATAATTTCTCAAGATCATATTCCCTCAACTATATTTTATTGTTCGAATAATAAATATTATATACCTATTTATTTATTATGGGAGAAGTATACTCCAACGATTATTTATTTCAAACCCGATTAAACATTAAAGATTATTAAATTGTGTATACATAAATTAGTTGAGGAATGTTATTTAAATATTCTTTTAAAAGTAAACTCATTCGAGGTTTAATTATTCATTGATTATCATTTAATAAATTATTATTTATTAAAGGGTTTATTTATGATTTAAAAATCGTAGAACTTGATTTAAAATACATTCTAATTTTCGGAATATCATTCGAATAATTACAGATCGTCGGAGAATATTATCTCGACTTATTTTTTTATATTTTGAATATAGTTTCAAAGAGAAACTCCCCCCCCCTTATTTAATTATCTGTTGACAACGGTCAATTCACATCCTTAGTACTTCCTCCGAAAACTTTCGAAAGTACATATATATATATGAAGTAAGGTTATGCCTATCAACAAGCAAAACGCTTGGGGGAACTTCGATGTGGTTCGAGTTCTCGAGATATGATAGGATTTCTAAAGGACAAGGGAGGGGTAGGATCCAAGTACTTCGTATATTAGATAGACTACTGGTACCGTAGGAGACGATACAATATTTACCTAAGGACCTGCGAAATGTGTGTATACCCGAAATGAGGACACATAGCCCGTATGCGGAAAGGGTGATAACCGGGATACGAAGGTGTCGTCCTTCTACTAGTATAAAAGGTTACTTTTATCGTAGTACGACTGATCATCGTATGCGGTGGCTCCAACGAATGTCCTATTCTTCCAATTGGAATTGTGATGCAATACCGTAACACAAGCCTAGGTGTTGGGTTTACTATTAAGGTATTCGCAGGTTAATAAAATCCACCAAAGGATTGTTTAAAAGGTGTGTATCACCGAGGGAAACTATTTTCGAATAAATTGTAATTATCATATATGATGTTTTACGTAAGTTTATCATACAGTCATTTTCATACTGTACATTATTATGCTGGGCATTATAGCTCACTCTTGCTTTCTTTTAAATGACACAACACAACAGTGAATCAAGATGCCTACCATGAGAACCACAGCCAGGAAACGGGTAGGAAATGTCCAGCTATTCCGTAGATTGTTTGGTGCTGTACCGCAGGTAGTCCGAATAAGTTGGATTGGTTTTCAGTTATTTTTAGTTCGACTTATTTATAAGTACGACTTATGTAAGGTAATAAATAAGAAACGTATATTTGGCCGACGGACTAGCCTTACTTAAAGGTTATTCCCCAGTATGACTTAATTACTATTGGGTTGTAATAATTATCACTTTGTGGTTTGATCTACTCTAGTAATGAATGTTTCTTTTCCAAGATAATAACCTGTAAGTGTGTGTGTGTGTGTGTATGTGATAAGTGTGGGGTCGTAAAGTGTGAGTATTTATATATTGTGGTGTGAGGTATGTGATTTATAGTGGTTTAGATGGCGTGGCCTCCGAGATTCCTGACCCCGGATTTTGGGGCGCCACACTCACCCATCACAATCTCTCCAACCAAGTCTTTAAATAAGGATCTCTCGATATCCAAAACAAACCTTGATATTTCCCCATGAAAATCTGTAAAGCTCTCTGAACGGTTCACAACATCTTCCCAGAAGATACTTTTCAACCCATCATTCCCTTCCTCTGAACTGCAAGCCGGTTTCTTGTTCTAAAGTTGTTCAATATCAGAACATAATTCTCTCATGAGATTTTGCGCATTGATGGTCTTCCTTGTTACTTTCAGAGGTTTTAAACATGGTTCTGTAGGGTGTGCGAAGGTAGCCAACTTCACACCCAGAACTTCATTAACAGTGTCAAAAAAAAGTTTTCTATGATTTTTTTCATTGTCAGAGTTCAACTGGATAATCTTTCTTGCTCTATAATTTTCCTTGAGTAGATTACTAGCTATGGTTTGTTCCAATACCAAGAATAACTCGAGGTTGATTGGGTATCCTGATTGGTGGAACTGGAAAGCTGTCAAATTCGAGCCAAGGTCTCCGATGAGAAAACCAGAAGCTAATAATATCTCATATATGTATATGTCATCAGGGTTGGGGTTCTCACAAAGAGATGCAATATAATCTGTGCGAGCTTCGTCATGGCCTAAATTTAGTCTCCTAAGTTTCTGCACTGTTAGATATATTTGATAATGTCATGTCTAATATGATTTATGTTTAGTTTTCAGATCTTACTTAAACAGGACAAATCAGTACTTAACTGGATATCAGCAATTATACTGAAGTCAGAACTTAAGTTATCAGTACTTAAGGTTCAGGCGATATTTATCAGGAGATAATATCAGGACTTAAAGGAAACTTTCAGATAAGGAAGACGGCTGATTGAAAGGAAAGAAGATCAAGACAAACGCAAGAAGAGATATGCATGAAGAAGAAATTCTGTGAAGAATGGAATACTTGGAAGAAAAGATAACTGATTGATATATTTTAGGAAGCAGAATTATATTCCATATCAGTTAGGGATTATCTTGTAGCTGTGTAGTATATAAACACAGACATAGGGTTTACACTAAAAGTGTTATCATTATCGAGAATAATATTCATTGTAACCCTAGCAGCTCTCGTATAATTTGTTCATCACTGAGAGAGGACAGTTCTACATTATAACAGAGTTTAATAAAGTTTATTTTATGTTACTTGTGTTCTTTGAATTCGATTTGATTGTGCTATACACTGTATTGAACCTCCCTTCTACAGTGTGTGTGACCTAACAAGTGGTATCAGAGCCTATATGTTAACACACAAACAGTTTAAGATCCAAAAACAATCATGTCTGAAGCAGAAACTCCAACCAAGCCCACCAAAACTGAAGAACCTCCAAAGACTCAAATCCATAGTCGATATGAGGCTATTATAGTTCCCATACTGAAACCATCTGAATATCCCATATGCAAGGTGAGGATGACTATGTTTCTGGAAGCTACAGATCCAAAATATCTTGACAGAATCAATGAAGAACCTCACAAGCCAACAAAACTCGCTGTTGTAGTTGCAGGTGAAGCAGCAAAGTCTGTACCAAAGGAGAAGAGTGCTCATTTTGGATTTGCGTTTTGATTTTTTTTTTGCAACATTAAAAAACCCGATTAGAAACTGCGTTTTTACAAGAAACTAAGTTTGAAAACCCGTTTTTATATCCGTACACTAAAGATGAGACTGTGTTTTTTACCAAAACGATTTCTGAAATTGCGTTTTCATCCAAAACATTTGAAACCATGTTTTTAAACAAAAACACAAAACCAAACTGCCTTTTCTTTTATTTAAAAAAAATAAAAAAAATTGTTATAGAAAAACTCAACACGAAATCGCGTTTTTCGTTTATTTTGAAAAACTTTAACTGAAACCTCGTTTTGAAGTGACATTTGGGGCCAATAATTCAAAAAGTGATATTGAGAGTCATTTGACCCCAAATAGTGACATTTAGGGTTAACACCCTATTTTTATTCACAAAAAGAAAAAAATAAAAGTTATTATTCTAATTATACGGTCAAAACACTTAAAAATGTGTGCATAAAAGATAAACGTCATATATAATAGGAAATAGAGGGAGTATTATGTTATGCATCTATTATATAATGTTACTTTTGGTTCCTTGGTAATGCAGGAGGAGAACGTAACATGATTGTGCCAAATTGACATTGTTATCAACTCAATGTAAATTCTTATTCTAGTCCAGGGAGTTGTGTGCGAAGTTTAATTTATGAACTTGCATGTATCACACTTAAAAGGATATCCAAAATCTGGCAAAAAAAAAGGATATCCAAAACATTTTTGAAAGAAAATTGTTGACGTTAGGATGATGATGTATACTTGGAGTAAATGTAATAGTGTGCTAGTAGCTTCCTTGTAAATAATATAAAATAATAATTCTTAATAAGTTAGCCCATGATTTTATATTTCAACTCTAATAATGATCTCTAAATTTATTCGTTATTATTATAATAATAATAATAAATTTGAAAAGATATGAATAGAAAGTGAAAAAAAAGAGAAACAAAAAAGTAAAAGAAAGAATAAGAAACTAATAATCAATTAATAAAAATTATATAAGGGAGGACTAGTTATTCCTTAAAAATTATATATGAAGGTGATGTATTAATAATTTAAGGAAAGTGTCGGCTCCCCTTAACTCTCTTGCTACGGACCCTGCTAATTATGGACCTTGTGCCTTTCCTACCTTCAATTCAACGAACTTCTCCGAAAGATTGCCTCAATAGGGAGGCCATCCGGTCACTTCGAAATCGAAAAATATTATCCCCGTCCTCGATTCCCGAACCCAAAATTGATTTCCGATCCCAGAACGGGGATTTTTACACCCAGATCCCTGTTCCAAACGGGGAACAGGGATCCCCGCGGGGATTCGGGTTTTTTTATTTTTTATTTTTTAATAAAAATTAAATTGTAAATAATTTTTTTAATAAAAATTCACATAATAAATCATAATAATAAATTTTCTTTAAAATTTAAAATTAATTTTTAACTTTAATTTAAATTTATATTAATTTATTGTATCAATAATAAACAAAAATATTTTTATTATAATAAAATAATACCCCAAGAAGTAAACTTAAATCATTTAGAAGATAACAAATTGAAAATAATAATATATTATATATATGTCAATATTTATTTAAGGTATTTATATATATAACATTATTTTTATTTAAAATACGATTCGAGATCGGGGGTTGGGGCGGCAAGACATTAATCCCCGACCCCATCCCGATCTCCAAATTTTTTACACATATCTCTCCGATCTCCGTTTCGTACCCGAAAAAATCTCCGATTCCCACTATTCGGGGCGGGGATCGGATCGAGAAAAATGCCCCTCCCTAATTGCCTCTATTACTAAACAATCCACCAACTCCCTTATGCAATCATGTTAATAATGGACCTTGTATCATTCTAGAATAACAGATTTACATTAAATTCAATCGAGGAAAATTGTTTTCGAAGAAAAGGTGAATGATGTAAAAATATTATGAGCGATGTACTTATTCTTGAAGACGAACATGACTTTGACCTCAATTACATGTATTGTTATTAGGGAGAACTGAGAACTTGGGCGGATCTATTAAATTAAATTGAGACTTTTATTTATAATGATTTTCTTATTTCAAGCACCTAGAATTTAATTTTCTAGTTTAATTTTGTTTTTTTATTGTAATTTTCTATTTAGAGTAGTTTTTCGTATAATTTTCTTCTCTTTTTTTTTTGCAGAAAATTTTCCGATATTTATTAAGTAGATCCTTGGTGTATAAGTTTTTGCCTTTTATTTAAAAGATTTTTCTTGTTTCAAACACCTAAAATTTTATTTTTTTAGTTGAATGTGTTTTTTATATAATATTCAGAGTAGGTTTTTATATAATTTTCTATATGTATTAAGTTTTTGATGAGTTTGAAGTTGGACTCAAATATTATTTAACTAACTATTTGATTTCGAATATGATTGAGATTCATATTGGGGTTAAAATATTTTGCCTAACACATATATATTCCTGTATTGTAATCTGTATTATAATATTTTGAGATAGAGAACTCGATGAGATTAATTTGATGAGATTAAAATTGCGAGTCTATACTTGTAAACGTTTGAAAATTGGTGATTAATTATTATTTTATACTTTTTTATCTAGATTTCATTTAATTTGTTAGTGATTTAATTTTAAAAAAATCTAAACAAACCTATCATTTAGTTTTGTTTCTTGGTGCAAACTGGAGTTATTTTTTTGCTCTATGTAGAGCATATATATCAACAAATTTGCACTTGCTCATATTATTTTCTTAAATCATCTCTCCAACTTTTAATATTTCTCAATATTTTTTTAATTTAATTTCATTCTTTTCGACCAAACACAAACTATGGTGCGTAGTCTGGACTGTTGATGCTTACGGGACATTAATAAGAAGTTGGAAAATGCAGCAGCACTTGTCTCTGGGAATTTTTGATTGGCTGAACCTGTACCTGATCCTTTTTTTCTTTTTTCTTTTCTTTCTTTGGTTGAAGTTAACAAGAGCAAAGCTAGGTTCTTCTTTTCATTGTGAACTGGAACCAGAATTAATGGAGAATGTGCAAATTTGTATGAAGACCCTTGAACATTCTAAGTTTTTCCGATCATTCTTGACCCAAGTTGAGACATGGCAACTTCCGGACAGAAGCTTTAGGCACATAATCAAGCATGCAAATGGTGATATATGGTCTTGGTAACATCGGATCAGAGGCAGACTCGCGACTGCAACTTAGCCTTGCATATTGATGAAGACAAAGTTTAGTTGGATCAGTAACATAGAGGTATTCGATCCAGTTATAACCGTCAGAGAATCCAGGGTCTTGGAAGCTCTTGGGTGTTGTGTGTTGAACGTTGACGAAGAATGTAGAAGACAAGCTCTTAAACCAACTTTGTTTTTCATGCCACATTGTGACCACCGTCTGTATTGGACTCTGCTACAGGAAAACTGGGAAATTGATACGTTAAATCAGATCATACTAATTGGTAACTCTTTTTACAATGTATACGCATGACTGGATTATCTTTGCCACCTTTAATGAAAAGTGGAAATTCAATAAAAATTCCAACCAAGAGTATATCCAAGCTGCTTTAAGCTTTACAAAAGAATTCGAGTTCGCTGGAGCTACAAAACAATTGGCACCTGTTTTTGCAGTGACTAATTGGCATTTTTTCCGCCCAATTTCTGAATCTGAGTTGCAGCTCCGCAAGTTTTCCTGTTCCCTATTGAGTGGATAGCAATATCAAGTACTTCAAAATCCATTATTATGTAGTCTATAAATCCATTGGGTGAATAGTTGATCAGTTTAAGTGACGATTTGGTTGAACCATCAGACCTCTACAGCATGCGTCTTCAGTTTACTTGCCAGATCCCTGCAGGTGAAGAAAGTTAAATGAACTGAGCCAATATAGTGGTTGAATACAAAGATTTCTAATTAAGGGAGGAGCCGGGCTTTTACCTACCTATTTAATAGGACATTTTCCTTCTTAATCCTCCAACTAGGCTATAGCTGTACTTCTTTGTGTCATTATTTCACCCATGAAATAGAAGCCTGCTATGTAAACTGAAGGCATCCGAATCTCTTACAAGTTGAAATTTTTCCGAGCAACTAACATCGAGATATGCAGAATGTTAAATTGAGAATAGAGTTCGATATTAACAAAAATAGAGGCACGGGTACTAAATACAATCATATCATGTGCCCAACCTCATTCCCTTCATAGTTCATACACAGATATTTCGTGCCAAATAATAACATATATCCAACTTGAATCAGAACTAATATCTCTCACCACCTATCATTGTGAAACACAAACGCTATTTACTCAAGAAACTGATGATGAACTCTTGAGTAACTAATCGTTGCATAATCATATAATCTCTGATATATATATATATATATATATATATATATATATAGGTGAAACCCAACATTTAGGACTAAGAACAACCTCACTAAACAGATGGAATACGAAGTGTACTGTAAGCATCCATGTCACGTTCTCAGCATCAATTGAATTCACACAACATTGCAACGGCTACATCCATTATGCATGTCAATTTCATGATCATTCTTCAGTTGGTTCACCAGGTAAAAGATGTCAGGAGAACAAGCAAACTGGCAAATATAGGACCCAAAGTCAAATTAAAATGTATGTTTTAGCTTCTTGTAAGATCAAATAGCATTCAAAGGTTCTGATTTCTAATTGCAGGCTATAGCTATGCAGCTACCTATTCTATCAGAATTCAGAAGACATCAATGTTCACCAAGTTCATGCCTACAAGTTGGGTGACAGCTGTGAACCCTTGTCCGCATGGCTGTATCAGAACCTAAGACATGAACAATGTGCATCAGAACAAAAGGCAGGAATCAAAATGAATATACAACTTAATAATGACAAACTAAATAGCTTGGCCTATAGAATACGAACAAGCAACGGCAAGTCAGACAATGGATAGAGCAAGATATATTCGTTCCAAACATGCCATGTTCAACCCTCTCGTGTGAAACGGTTAAAGATTACAAAATGAAAGAAATAAGAAATATAGAGGAAACACCAATGCACATCTGATTTTATACACTCCTTGACCAGCACAAATTTCAACATGACATGTCACAAATGGTATTGTTATACCAAGGCCAGCTTTTAGTGCCGTGCACATGGTTAGGTAAAGTAAACAGATCAAGACTGTATGCCCTACAGCTTCATGGTAAGGAAACCAATCTAAAAAGGTGCAAGTGCCTTTGGTGCCATTGTCTCTACCACCGATGCTTCTTTCCGGTAATGTGGTAGATCTGGCACACGTGATTTTGTACTGACTATGGATATATAGGTCACTCCAAGATGACAACAGCCTATAAACCTTAAATAGTTACCACCTGCATGTGATCAACGAAATGTTGCATATATGAATCCTTCTAAAGGGAAAACCTGTGTGCAGCCGAGAGACAAACAAACTATTTTTAACAAAGATCAAACACATATACAATAGGAAGGAGGTCAAGGGGAAACTGCTGATCAAGTACACAGCCGATCAAGTAGCAGTAGAAACCACAAGTTTTCCAAGTCAAATGGTTAAAAAGAAAAATGGATGCAGAATTATTGCATAGCAGCAGTTAGCACATGCCATATACATTAAAAGATATACGGAAACCTTTAACATAGCAAACTAAAAATGAAAAATGATATGAAACCTTTATAAGACATTGTAATATCATAGTTTGCCTGCCACTTACATTCACAGAATTTTTATAATGATGGCAAAGCAATTGTATGACATTTGAGTATATAGTGTGTGTCACCGTGCTGGAAGGGCAACATCGTTGATCACTTGGTCCAGGACTAGATCTCTCTTCCCCCTCCCTGTCCGTGAGAACCATAGATGAAATAACATATGGAATCCTTTCCTGAAATTGTTCAACTTCACATTAACAACCATTCTAGCGAAGAACAAGAAATACAATGCATAGGAAAATTCCTCTTTGCAGATAAACAAGTGAGAATAGCAAACAACACAAGAACTTCCCAGCTATTAATATCAATCCAAAGGCCTTGGTAGCAGGGCCTTACTCTTGTGGTTACATAGATAAACACTATAAATAAGAATTGGGAAGGTAAATTAACTCTTGTCAACCATACACAAGTAGTAAAGAGATCGGATAGAAAATTATGAAAAAAATGGAAAACAACCTGTCAATTTGTATGCACCCAATGACAGCAACCTTTCCTAAAATCCCAATACATGTTTGAAGCACAACGAGAGATATTCTAGTCAGGAAAAGAAACAGAAACATATTTCATATAAAGGTGGCACTAATTTCATTTGCACTGGCTGACTTTGGCTGATTTGCACGTTGATATATTGACCCTTTCATAGTAGACAAAAGAAATACTAAACTTCATCCTTTTCCATTTTGAATCCCTTGGTTTTTTTCTGTCCAAAAGAAGTTTTACCCTCTCATAATAGACAAAGTTCCCATATTTCATCCTTTTCCATTTCGAATCCCTTATTTTTTTTCTGTGCAAAATCAATTTTAATGGTACAGTTAGTAATGGTATTTATGACATTATATATAAATTGATAACAATATAAAGTACCAAAAACAAACAATAAACACATAGTCCACGAATAAATATTTTTTTGCCCAGTCCTTTGCCTCATTCTCACTTTTTCCCTATAATTCACTACTATGCTCTCATCTTTCCTCATTTCTCCTACATGTTCCAGCAACAACAAAAGATGAGAAATGCAAATTAAAGAAGATGTAACCCAGAACCACAAATAATTCTACTCCAAACCCACCAATTAAACCTTAAAACTCAATCAGATATAAACACACGGACAAAAAGTCAGGTGCCAGAAACAAGCGTGCCAAGGTAAACAAATTCTACATCTTCCAAGGTCTTAAACTTTCATCAAACACTACATTTAGACCTTTAGGTACAGACACCCTTCTTTTGAAACAAATGCATATATACAAATACATATCTAGATCCTTCCTTGATTCTAAGGTGTTTGGAGAAATAAATTGACTTTGAGTCTTGAGATATTTATGGAGAAATTTCCAGAGAGTGCCAATCGTGGAGTAGAGGCCGGTGAGAACTTTTTTTTAATGGATGACTAGTGTTAAAATGATAAAACTGAGATGCCACTAATTTATTTAGACAGAAAACTCCGAAATGGATGAAAGTATGGGTTGTTAGTTGTCAACTTTACAAGTGTAATGTACTAAGGTGCAGATCAACCAAAAGTTAGGGGATGCAAAATGCAATTAGCTCCAAAAACAAACAGGAAGCTGAAACAACAAATTGACAAGGATAAAGAAACTAGTCGTAAGAGAATACCAGGTTTTCAGTTAGAATTCTCTACGTGTGTTTAGAAATGATGTTGAGTTATTCATAAGAAAATACCTGAATAATCCAGCTGTCAGATACCAGGATTGCCAATATCTGCAAAAGAAAATTAGAATGCAGAAAAAGAAGGATAAAACGCATGCAAAAAGCTTCAGCGTGATTATTTGATAACAACCAGTCCCAGGCAAATGACTCAGTGTAGTATTTGTCATGTTGTTAAGTGAGCCATGTCGACTAGGAAGGTATCCATCTAGTCAGCTGCTAATAATGTAATTGAAAAAAGCGGTCATATCGGAGTTCAAGAGCTGAAATGAGATGAGTGATGCCACATTGGTTAGTTAGGAACATGGCTCATTTCACTGTACCTTTCAATCGATCTTCCAAATAGTCATTCATCATTTAACTCCCCAGCCAAGAGAAATAATGGGGTACCTGCAATGCCTGATTTGAATCTTCCTTATTCTAAAGGAGGATTTACTTTCAGATCTTTAGTTCTTAAAACTATAAGTCAAACGAATATACAATCTCCATAGTTTTATTTCAAGCTTTCATATAGAGCAAACCTAGTCCAATAAGAAGAGATTATAATTTATTCACATTTTGTTTGCAATTATTATGTTAACTAAATACTTAAAGTTTATGCAGCCTGAAATATATAATATATGAATATAATGTATAAAGTTCTTCAAGTTCATAAAACTTTTACACAAAAGATAAAACTATTCAGTTTGCACAATTATATCTACCATTTACATAATATATATACAAGCACGAGATTCACAGGTAAAACCAGATAGAAGTATTATATTTTCTGCAAAAACAAAGTCATCCATCTAAAAGAGATATGCCCCTGATTAAAATAAAATTATCATCTGTTGGACTGTACAAAAATGGAAAAAGAAAAATTGACAAATAACACTTTTCAGGTTCGTGGCCAATAATACCTGTCTAATAAGTCGTCCTTAAATGTGTATTACTCATCACCTACAACTACGCTCTTCTATACACCAACATTGCACAGACAGACTGCATAGTGTAAACACACTAACTTATTCTTTCTTCCCTTTGTTCTGAAGTTGCATTGTACAGCCAAGTCTTTGAACATTTTTTTTTTTTTTGCTAAGTAAGTCTTTGAACATATTACCCAGAACATTATAATTTATAACTTTTTAATGGGTATTTACCCATAACCCAATATAGCTCTTTCAGAATAATACATATAACTAGATACTCTGATTCAAAATGCATAATAGCTATTACACGTGATATAACTAATACGTATTACCCAGATCACCAATGCGTATCGTATGCGTATTACCCGTATTTCAAATGTGCACAAGGATGATAAGCTTTTACTGAATGCGTCTCAAGTATCATCCCTCTCTCAAATGCATAACTGGCTGGTATATATGGCCACGCTCCCGCAGAGTGGTATTTATGGCAAGCTCGTGTAAAAAAACTGGTAATTTTGACCTTCAGCCATAGAAAAATTAACTTGTCTCTGGACACATACTAGCATAAAGACATAGGACATCTGGACATATACTAGCATAAAGAGATAGGACATCTACTCATCATCTGTACAATAAAGAACAAGGTTCTTTAAACTACAGTCAAAATATATGGTAAAGAGTCGTTTCCTGTTTCTTTGTTAAAACATATCAATCAGTTTATAATTCTGTAAGACGGGTGACTAAGATGTGGTTGGACTAATGTGTACACCTACCATTAGGGTATGGAACCACTTGCATGTGCCTATATACTAGATACCATTAACTGGTAACAGGACATCAGCTTTAGATATGGAAGAAGTTTGGCATACTTTTAATCTGTTTGAGAAAGTGCAACCCAGATATAATTAAACAAGATAATTAGGTAAAAGACATACTACTTGGAACAGTACGAATGTTATGACTTCAGGAGAAGATTATTTTAAAGTACTCACTCCATTAGAAATAAGATATGCACATAAAACAATGATTTTTAAGGAAAGTTCGTATCTCAGCTAAGACCTCATATTTAGCTAAGCTGATTGGATAGGAGGGCCGGGGTTTCTAGCATCTAGATTTATCTAGAAATGGATACTAAGAAATAACTGCATTTTCTAAATCTAGAACGGTATCTTCAAATTTCTAAATAAATATTTATAGATGATAGTGATTTTTTATTAGTAAATAAAATGAAAATAGATTTAAGAAAATAGAGATTTTGAATCTTAATCTGATATATACATTAAAATTATAATAAATGTAAGTACTTACTTACTTTTTACACCATAAAATGTATATCAAAAAGTTAAAGGACTAATAAAAGGGAACATGTGAGCAGAAAGAAATGAAAATTAGAGGGCAAGCTCACTTTCATATGGAGAAATTAGAAACGGAATGAGAGTCGATAAGATTCCATTAATGTATGAAGTATACAAAATACATAATCACAAAGTATATAATCTACCAGACAAACAGAAGAAGCCGTGTGTAGTAATTAGCTAGTTAACCTCAATTCTCACACCTAAAAAGGCTTCCCAACAAAGAAACAAGCCAAGAATATCTTGTATGTGTAAGGAGATCCCAAAACTGGAGAAAAGGGAAAGTTTACTGACAAATAATTTTCAAAAGAGCTGTCTATCTGTTTAGAGGTTCTAGTTGAACTTCCATCCTGTCGGAAGAATGCAAATCTTTATCAACACTCATTCCACTTGGACTTAAGAGATCATGATCCTCCTCTTCTCCATTACCCAACACCCAGTTGCTTCTTGCCAAAAAGTTCTCCCTCCTACGTTGTTTTTCACGATACTCTAAATATACTATAGTAAAAGTACCAATTAAGAACCAAATGATCAAAGCCCAGGTGACACCCTGCACATTTTCACCATCATATCTCTCTCCCAAATGCTTCATCCCACTAAAAAGAGCAGCCATGCCAACAACTATCGAACATCTGCCGACAATAACATGGATGTACTCCCACAGAATTCTATTTGAAGAAACAATTTCACCACTTGCAGATTTTTTTGGTCTCAGATAAGCATTCACTGGTTGTACACAAGCCAAAATGATGGCGCCCATACCAAATTTAACATGTAATGAATCAAGATATAGACCCCGAAGCTCAGCCACGGCAAAAAGAAATCCAAGAAAGATAATTGATAATCCTGAATATTGCATATATACGTGAATCTTAAACCATCCATCACCCTTCAGATGTTTTAGGTATCTTGCAGACAAAATTCCACCTGGAAGCAAGATTCCCCAAGCCAGAAACATCATAAAGCCATGAACAGCCAACACTGGCCTTAAATCCTCCTCTGCCTCTGCAGAGCCACTCACAAGAAGAACACGGACAGGCCTACTGCTAGTTATAGAATGCATGTTTCTCTCACTTAAATGTTTCCCTGACCATTGGGCACCCATAGCCCAGATCACTTTAAGAGGAGTTGTGGGATCAATGATATTATTACACTCGGGCTTTTCATCGCGATCACATGATGGATTTAAGGGACGAGTGAACTCCAGAGTGATTACTCCATTTTCTGACTTGCATCTAACATATGTCAAATTCTCGTTTGTTGGGTGAATATTTGAGGGATCCCTGCCATCAATCCAATATGTGCTGACTCTTCCTGTACCATTACTATCCATCCAACCAACATAAGCGTAACTATTCACCATTTCACTACCAAAACCTATTGCAAGATAACCACTCTTCTTCTCACCTCGAGCTGCAACAGATATTGAACTTGTTGATAAAGTCCAAAATAGAGTAACCTGTTGATCATCTAAAACAACACTATTGTTATACATATCTGGCAAGCCTCCATCAACCACTTGAACCTTCCAGCCCATCTTTTGAGTATAAAGGTTTTGGTAGTAGACATCATCGGGAGTATTCCGATTAGGTGCCCAAGTCAATTCCGTGGGACTGGACTGTACACCTTCTGCTTTGGGGCCCCCAAAGTAAATTGTTTCAGTTAAATTTCTCAAAGTAGCATTTCCACCTAGGGGATCTGAAGTAACATAGAACGCTACATTATGCCCAGCTTGAATTGAAAACTTGATAGGAACCCCCCTTTCAACCCTCAATACAGGAGCCTCTTTTCTGTTTATGTAAATAACTTTAGAAGGATTGGGAGGATTTGGGTAATGCAGAGCTGGACCAGTTGTAATAACAAGTGCTTCTTTACCATCTGCAATTAGAAGATCTTGATCTTCCTTATCTTCAGCATCTAATGGCCCCAGACAATCATTTATACGCTCAGACACATTAATCTTGAGGTATCCATAAGACTCACCATGTTTCGTTGGAAGATAATAAGGTCGGATGCTATCCGGCGGTTTCATAGAGCCCAGAGCCCAAATCACAGTCATGTTGCCAGTATAATTTACTTGCACATCATACTTCCTGTCAACTGAATTCAACATTCTCTGATACCGAACAAATGACACCCCATCTTTTCTATGTGCATAAATCAACTTTGTATTATTCACTAAAGCATCCGATTCTGCTGGTTCATAAAAGGAATCAGGACACACACCCTCAAAACCATTAGTAGTCATCATACACTGACTATACCTAGTTATATAATAATCATCCGCAAATGCTAAACCTTCATCAGTAAACCCGGTCACTACCACATCACCACCAAGCATAGGATTGGAAGACTCGGGCTTTGCCCACCCAAATGCCATATAATCCTGAATTGCAGTTCCCGCCTCCAACCCAATATCAATCAAGTTATCTTCAGCCCTCAAAGTCCACCTAACCCTAAAATTACTCGACAACTGCTTACAGTTCTGAAACATAGTTGGCTCATTTCCAACCCCACCACTACTCCCATTCCCACTCCCATTATTCGGGACAGGTTCCAACCCATCTCCCAAATTCCCTAACACAACATGACCGAAATCAGAAGCAGTAGGTACATCCCATATCGAAACAACCCTAACAAGATCCCAACTAACATTCTTCCTCAAATTAACAACAAAACTGTCATTACTAAAACTCATATCGAGCTTGTGATCCGATAAAACAAAACCCTTTGTCATATTCAAAAAATCAACCCCAGTTGAACCCCACCAATGCACATCAGATCCTTTAAGCATATCAAACTCACTAACCCTAAATGAACAATCATCAAGAACAGTAAAAACACCTCTCACTTGGTGTTGAATCATAGAGAACTGAGTCTCATAATTAATCAAAGAAGTGTTTGATTTCGAACAACTAGAACCCGGATCAGACTTAACTATAAATACCCAACAACAACAAAGTAACAAAAACAATGATGATCTAGTCATGGAATATATCAAACAAAAAATCAAGAAAATAGTATAATTAGATCAAGAAAGCTTAAAGATGAAAAGGGTATGAGTAATATAGATACGAGAATGGATACAGAACACAAGTTTACCTGAATAATCAATTTTCAGGTGATTAGGAGGAGATTTAGGGCTAGAAAACACCCAAAAACAGCCCCAAAATAAGATAAAAATGCAATCTTCACCTAAATTCTCAAATGTTTTCTTTCAAGTTTGTAGCTTTTAATTGAACAAGCCCAAGCCCATGTGATGATGTGATTGCTTTGATTTTACAAAAATGATAAGAGACTTAATTACGAAGCTAATCTCAGCTATCGTGCATTCGTGCTACCTACGCATACCAGGTGCTTATATATTTTCAGTAATCATATTTTCATCAAATATATTGTTTTCTTAGTTAAAAGTTAAAACTAAATACACTTTCCCCTTTTTTAAGTGATTTTTGTTAAAAAAAAGTGTTTTTCAAGTTTTTATTTGTAAAGTACGATTTTTTTTTATAAAAATACGAGTTTGCAACTTGATGCAAATATATGCAATCTCGAATACAAACTCGAATGTAATCATTTTTTTTCCAAAAATATTAAAGAAACTTTGGTTGCAAAATTGTATTTTTGCAAATATTTGCAAAAGATAATTAAATCGCAAACAAACTTAAAAATATAAATATAATATTTTTTTATAATTTAAAAATACTAGCTTAACATCGGTGTCATACCTGTATCGAAATAATTTATCCCACAAACATATGAAATTATCTATTATTTATTTTTTTCGTTCATATTTTAATAAATACTCCTTATTATAAATTTATACCTAGTATAAATTTAATTTAAGGAATTCATATATATATATAATCGCAATTTTAATCTATTTTAGGTAAAAATAATAAATAAACAACATGAAATTAAAAGATTTGATAAATGATTTTGATCAAGAAAGTTGAAAAAAATGTAAAAATTTAATATAGTTATCTTTTACTAAGTAACATGTTATTATTTATAATCGCACCTAAAAGTATAACATGTCTTTTAATCATTAACACATCCACAAAATATAATAAAATATTTTTTACGATCATTAAATAAACAATACAACTATAATGCAATAAAAGTAAACGATTGAAATTACAAAAAGAAGTCACATTATGAATATTCGAGAAAAGGACTGAAATTAGTGGTTTATTTTGTTGTATTTCGGGGTTGTGATTTGATAGATGTATAAAATTTTAGATCTGAAATTCTACATCTAAAGTGAGGTGTATAGGTGTTATAACTAATTAATATTTATTTTAAATTGTTATCGAATATTTATCAAAATGTTAGACTACTTGCTGTTAGATTCAAATATATGTTGTCAGTAAGTTGTCACTCAATATATAATGCATAAAATAAATAATAAGTAAATAAAAGAGTTTTGGCCTGTTTTGACCCTATGTCTAATGATTTATGTCATGGTCTCTTACCGACTTGGTAAAAAAATATTTTATTAATCACTAAAATGATACATTACAATATTCAATAATATATCCCTTTATCCCTAGTTCTGATAGCAGTTTGTCGATAATGCCACCTCCCTTGAATAAATTGCTTTCTAAGCCCTATACCAAAACTGCAAAGACTTTTCTAGCAATCTAACACCCTGAACCCTTGTTATCCAAACTCTACTACTCAGCTACAAATGTTTACACCTTGAACAATACAAGTTTAAATGAAAATTATAATTGAAAATATGAACTCTGTGAATATAAATATGTGTGTATAAATTAGAGTTCAAAATAAGAATATTCAATAAATGCAAAGTTGTATATTCTCATATGGTAGGGTGTATATTCGTGGATCAACCTTACAAAAAAGTATACCCAAGTGTATTTATAGATTAAGTTAACTTTCAAATTTATTCAACAAAACTCCCGATCTTGATCTAGTCTCACGGCTAGTTTCTAATTATTTGAATGTTAAGATAATCTTAAAATACTTTTAAAATAAAGATAAGATAGAAGAAAAAAGATTTAAAAAGATTTATCTTTAGTTTAAATTAAATACCGATCTTGTAGCAAGTTGTTTAGATAAAACCTTTATAAACAACTTACCAGAAAATAGGAAGTGATTTGTTTAAAAGAGTTTGAATAAACAAAGAGCTCTAATATATCTAAACACGTTAAATATATCATAGAGTCCTCACAAAAACTCATTTCTATCTATTTTCCTTGAAAACACAATTCTGATTAATCTTGAAAAATTCTCGATAGTAACTGTAAACTCGCTGAAAAGCCTGTCAAACCAGAGTAGCTTGCAGATAGATCAAGTCTATCAAATATGTGACTCTTGCAAAACAATGTTAGTGACATGTATATAATTTGCAATCAGCTTGCTATTAGAACATTAGAATAAACTATAACCTTATTATCAGTGTGATCATTAAAATCATAACGGTATCAAGATCTACTATTTTGGGAAAAAATTTAGGATCCATCATATCTGAGGAACAAAAGACTTTCGTAAAAGGGAGAAACATAACATAAAGGATCATCATTACTAACTAAGTGAGGCAGTATTATCAATAATAAGGTGAAAGGCATCATTTTGAAACTTGACTTCTCAAAACTTTTGACTCTGTTAGTTGGGACTTTCTTCGTCATGTAATGAAGTCGTTTGGATTTGGTGATAAATGGTGTCATAAGATGTCATCTCTAATATCAACTACAAGAATGTCAATATTAGTAAATGGAAGTTCGACGAAGGTATTTAAGTCAAGTCATGGTCTTAGAAAGGGTGACCCTTTGTCACCAATACTTTTTAATCCAATTGGTGAGATCTTTCATCTCTTGATTGTAAAGACAACTTATATCAGACTGATTAATGGAGTAGAGCTTGGAACCGGCCCTCAATTGACTCACCCGCAGTTTGCAGATGACTCGATTTTATTTCTACAGAACTATGATCCTTCTTGTAAAGGGATACAGATAGTATTGAAAATATTCGAATTAATCTCAGGATTGAGTAATAATTATGACAAAAATTTCATATATGTAAATAAAAGGGACTCTGAACAAGTCAAGAAGTGGGCCGAAATGATTGGTTACAAGGGTGGTACTTGGCCTTTTAACTATTTGGACGTGAATATGGGTTGCTCTCCTAAAACAAGGAAATTATGGTTTACAACGGTATCCAAGGTTAAGGCAAAACTTGCAGGCTAGAAATGTAAATTGCTTAACAAACAAGGAAAGTCAATTCTTATCAAGATCACTCTCAACAATTTACGCATATATTGAATGAATTTTTTTAAAGTTCCATATTCATTTTTAAGTGAGATGGACCAAATTTATAGACATTTTTTCTGGGGTGAGTTAAATGAAGATAAGAATTACTGCAAGAGAAAAATTCATATGGTAAAGTGGGAAATTATGTGTGCTCCTAAAGACAAAGGCGGTCTGGATTTCTCTTTCCTTTATTTAAAGAATGCATCTTTGTTAGCAAAATGGTGGTGGAAGCTCATGTTTATAGAAATTAGTTGTGGCATAAAGTCATTACGGGAAAATATGCGGATCTTCACAGCCCAAATAAATTACTCTAATCTAAATCTTCTCATATAATGTCAAGTATCATGGAGTTGAAATTGATTGTTCCAAATGACTTATTGGACAACAAAAACTTCAAATGGGTTCTTAGAGATGGAAGAACTATCAGATTCTGGAAAGATTTCTGATATCATGCAAGTTTATTGAAAGATATATTCCCTAGCTTATATCAACATGTTCAGTGAAGGATTTTTATGGAGTGGATACATTTCGGTCTTCAAACGGATAACCTCTATTAGTGAAGTTAATTTAAATGAATTACATCCTATGATTTTACTTCTAAATGCTATTAAACTGCAGGATAGTAAGGATATCCTAATATGGGAAGGAGTTTCATGTAAATTTGAAATGGATACATGTTACAGAAGTATGTTAAACCTAAAGTCCTATTCCCGGGCCATTAAACTAAAGTTGGTATCATAAGTTACCTCCCCGAGTCAATCTTTTATGGAAGTGTGCTCATAAAATAACTCCCACATTCAGTTTTTTAAAATATAGAGATATTTTAATATTTGATCTCTACAAGTGGTGCAATAAGGAATCTGAAGACTTGATCATCTGTTTAAAAACCATCAACTAGCCTCTACGGCATGGGACATTCTCTTCATGTGGCTTTAAATTAATATATCGTCTCATGAAAACATGGACTTGTGAGAGTGGCAATTAACTCTGATGTTCCTGCTGCTAACGAAAATATCTCTGGAATTGGAGTAATCTACTGTAACTGTCATGGTCATCTCAAACACCTATCTTGGGTGTCATTCCTAACATCTCCACGTTAGGTAATCAATTTTGGACTATGCATATTGCTTTGATGAGAGCTTGTCATGTGATGTTGTGCTCAAAACTGACAACATCGGAGCTTTCAGAGTTATTCGAGACTACAATGCTGGTGCCCTTGCTCAAATTTATAACATAGCATCTCAAATTGATATTCTTTTTAAGGATAACGACCAATTCTGCATGATCTCATATGTCTTTCTTGCTCGTAACCGTGTGGCCAGGATCCGTGCTCATTAAGTGATGAAGACATGTCACGGGATCTACACACTCAACATGCCTGTCATATTTCTTGAAGAGCTTCTTGACTAGGATCTTGGCTTGGGACTTGACCACCAAAACAATATCGATATGGTGGTTCCAAATGATGCCCCAAGTCTAGTTAATTTTGATGTTTCAGTGGGTTTGGCTGACCAAACTCATATTCTGGGTTTAGGTCAAGTGAATGCTTCACAAGTTGTGAATCACGATGTCAAAATGAATGGTATTCACCAAGAAGAGATAGGTGATCAGGAGGAAGAGATATGTAAAGCAGCACATCTGGTCTCAAATGATCAAGAGAAAATTTGGAATATATGGCCTTCTCAATCCTTTAAAATCCACATATTTACACGACTTAAAAATTTCATCAGTTATTGGTTATCTATATATGATTTTATAGGCTTCACCGACGGAGCATTCAAAAGACTTCAGAACAGGAACTTTAAGTCAGACATTCGTGGCTTTCTCTTAAACAAAAATCTTAAAGTCGTGTTCATATTTCAAATCCATCCTCAAGTAGAAATGTCTTGGATTCTGACTCAAAAGCACGTATTTTCTTGCTAAAAGCCTTCCACAACAATTCATACTCCTCTAGACACTTTAAATTGTTCTCAAACTCTTTATTATTGATTCAAAATATCTCAATTCTCAAGAAGAGTAATCCAAGCTCTATATTGGGCCTTGATTCTAAGACTGGCCTCATGCATAAGTTAAACCTGCAAGTCCATATCAATCATGACCTCAACTATAGAGCAGATGATCTGGCCAAGGAAGGTATGTATAAGTCCACCCCAATTTCTGGATGGTTCCTTCATTAATTTTAAAACTCTCTAGTTTCAGTAGTGGGATGATTTAAATAAATCCAAGTGACTGTAATCATGAGTAGTATTAAACTCATTGCTAATTGTTGCAAGGAATTCATCACATCTTCATATACTTCTTTCTCTTTCGGTCTGCATGTAATCTTTCTTTCTCTTCCCTTATTAATTCCTTATAAGTTATAATCAAATAAGATCTTATCTTTTAAAAATTAATTTGTTTCAACAAGAAAATGAGTTAATTCTTCCCTCGTTGATGAAGTTAGACTCTGGTTGTAAACCCCCTTGGGGACTATGAATAGTTGCATGCATTTCCTTATCTTCCTCACTTTACTTATTTATCTAGTTCCTTCCCTACTATAGCTTATCACTGGATCCCCCTCTTCATAGTACCCTAAAAATTAATGTTCATGATATTTATTCTGATTTTCCCGTTGCTAATGGAAACAACTCTGGAATTGGAGTAATCTACCACAACTGTCATCGTCATCTCAAACACACTACATTGGATGTCATTCCTAACCTTTCCCCGTCAGGTAATCAATTTTGGGCAATGTATGTTGCTTTAAGGAGAGATTGTCTTGAAAGTTACCGTGATGCGGTGCTTGAAACTGACAACATCAAAGATTTCAGAGTTATTTGAGACTACAATGTTGGCGCCCTTGCTCAGATCTATGACATAACTGAAGGGTTTCGAGCACATAAATGCAACAGAAATGATGTAAAATTAAATTAAAACCAGAATAAAATCGAAACCCTATGCATGATCCATGTGAATTAAGTACTGATTTGTCCTGTTAAGTAAGATCTGAAAACTAAACACAAATCATATTAGACATGACATCATAAATATATCTAACAATCTCCCCCAACTTGTAAATTAGCATAATATACAAGTTTAACAGATATTTGATGATGTCAAAAGCATTAAGTATAAATGCATGAAAATTTGACTAGATAACTACAACTTACAGTCCTTATAACTTTACCATCCTCAAGGTCTGATAACAGCTTCAGTCTGTATACACTTCAGAATTTAAGCAGTTGTAGATCTTTGACTTGGCTTTAATTTCTGATCTCTTTGATGTCAGTAGTTGTTCTGAGATAGTTCTTCAACAAACATCTCTCAGCATATTCAAGTTCACTGACCATCCTCCTTTTAACATTTTTCAGTTCAACTATATCTTCACCAGTTTGAAAAATAGCAGCCCTGAGATCATTTATTTTAGCTTTCCTTATATCCTGATCTAGTCTGATGATATAGGCTTTATCAGACTCAAGATTGAATTCAAGTCCCTTAATACCAGAAAATGTAGTGATGATTTTAGCAGTATTAGGCTTCATTTCAACAATTTCTCCACTGTGAGATCTGTACTTAGGACAGTATGGTCTGTCAGACTTTACAGAGTAAAGCTTCTTCTGTCTTTGAATATTTGATTTTAAACACCCTGCAGCACCATCTGTTGATCTGTTTTTCACTTGAAGCAGAAATAGAACATGTTCTAGTTCTTCAAAATACTTCAATGAAATTGCATTCTCCCTGATCTGGAATACCCTCCCATCTGTCATAAAGTATAACATGATATCTTCTTTCAAAACAGAGTGGTAAACCATTTGTACAGATTCAAGTTGATTCAATCTCTCAGGAGTTGCTCCTACACCTGGTTCACTTAGGGAAGTTGGATCATTTGTAGTATAGTGTACTCTCTTCTCTTTAGAACTACCCAATACTGATTTATCTCTTGCTTCCTTTCCTGTAACAACTCTTGCTTCAAAACCACTTGATGTAGTCTTCAAAAGTTGAGTCTTTTGAGCTTTAGTGAATTCTGGTAGTGGAATCTTTGAAGGTTTAACATGAGCAATGTCAGATGTTTCCTTTTCCTTATCTTCTGATATCAATCCAACTTGAGCTATGTCAGAGGTTGCTTGCTTCACTGAAATATCAGAATTTACTAAGTCCTGATCTTGAACAACATGAGCTATGTCAGAGGTTGTTTGAATATCCTTTTTCTTCAAAATCAGACTAGCATCTTCATCAGATTTTTCTTCCAGATCCATAACTGGCATATATACCTTTACAGGTTCACTAATTTTTTCTTTGCCCTTGGATCTTGGATCTACTTCCACTTGTGATTTGGCTTTGGTTGCCTCAGAATTTGTCCTTTCCTTAATCACAATATCCTTAGGTTTTGGAAGTTTCTTTTCAACAACAGAAGCTTTAGACTTGGAGTTGAATTTTTCTGCCTTAAGTCTAGCTTCTTCTTTCTTTAGACTTTCAAAGTCCATTCTAGGATTTTCTGTAAGAAATAATCTGTTTGAAATCTCTTCATCAAGTTCCAGATGTTCAGTAAAACTTATCCTTTTACCAGTATCAGAACTTATCCTTTTACCAGTATTAGAACTTATCCTTTTACCAATATCAGAACTTGTTCTTTGACTTGTAATTCCAGCTTTGCTTGATGAAAAACCTTTGCCTTGACCATGACCTCTACCCATTCCAGAGTTTCCCTGGTCATCATTTCCATCATCCTTACCCTTCAGTACTTGACTAGATTTGCATTTGGACTTAATTACTTTCTCCCCCTTTTTGGCATCAGCTGGTAAAAGAAGAGAGACAAGCAATTCTACTGAGGATTGGATCTCATTGAGTTGAGTTTGCTGAGAAGCTTGATTCTTTAGAATTTCAGAAATTTGATCTTGTTGCTTCTCCTGAGTCTTTTCAATATACCCAATTCTGTTAAAGGCTGGCTTGAAAAATCTGTTCTTTTCCAATTTTATATTCATATCTTGCTGGATCAAAGATTCTTGAATTTTATTCACCTTGTCATGAGTTATTGAGTGTTGACCTTGAAGGTTCCTAGTACTCATTGCAGTAACTCTCAGTTGTGCCTTGAAATCATCATTTATCATCATTTCATCAGCTTTGACAAGGTGCTCAACAAGAATTTTTTCTGTAGGAACAAAATTAACTGTGTTCCATTCCTTAGTCCACTCCTTTCCTCTAGGAGTTTCACTCCAAGGTACTGGTGCATCCTCTCTAACAAACTTCTTGATTAAATCAGCTTTGCATGGAGCTTGTTGAGGTACATGTCCAGATGGACCAGATGCATCATCATCTATATTTGTAGCAGCTGCACTAGTAATTTTAGCATTATCAGCATCAAAACTTATAGAGCCTGCAGTATCAACATCTTCGGACAGAATTACAGTATGTGAGGCTATAGAAACTTCAACATCATCCTCTAAATTCTGATATACAACTAAGTTCTGATCAACAACCAAATCTTGATGCCCACCTAAAGTCTGATTTTCATCATCCAGATTCAGAATTGGTGTTGTTGGAATATCTTAATTGAAATCAGCATCTTGAATTGGTGTTGTTGGTGGAATGAATTGAGTTGGTGGAGCTTCCAAGTACAGAATCTCCGGCACAATCAAGTTATGAATATCAATTTCAGCACTTGTACCTGGGTCTTCAGTATGTACTGGATCAATTATTAGAGACACGGGAGGTGTAGACACTTTCTCTGGAAAATCCTCTTGTTCTTGAATAGGAGACTTGTGAGTTGATTCTGCAGTAGGAAGTAATTCAATGACTATAGGTTCTGTTGGGATCAGAGATTCCTGACCCCCTTCCTTAGCTGCTTCTTCCAGAGTTGCTTCAGAGTGTGATGAAACACTTACAGCCCTCCTGGCTCTTTGCTTTTTAAATCTCTTTGCAGAAGTAGAGACTTTGGGAGCTTCATCATCAGAATTTAGCTTTCTAAGCCTTTTGAGGGGCCTAGAACTCCCAGTTTCAGTATCTTTCTGAGAAGAGATCTTCTCAGCTTCTACAACAACAGGTTCTGATATTGGAACCTATTCCTCATTGTCTGACTCATCTCTCAGAACTATTTTCCTTCTCTTTTGTTGAGTCTGTGGTACTATCTTAGTCCTCTTGAGTTTGGAAGATGAAGGCTTCACATGATGTGCTGATGGTTGAGGTTGAGAAGACTGTGATGGTTTGAAATATGTCCTGATAGATGGTTGAGTAGGTTGAGGTTGAGAAGTTTGAGGTTGGTGAGAGATGGTAGGTTCTGATGGCTGTTGAGTTGGCTGTGATGTGTTAGTGGGTTGAACATCAGGGTAAACAGATGTGTATATTTGTGGATCAGCATTTATGAATATCTGTTTTACTAACTGAGGAATCTGTAAGGGTCTCTGCACTTGTTTCTTAATGTCAGCATTTAACAAATCATTAAAAGCCCTTTTTGCAAGCTTAAAGGGTGAAATTAAATCACTGGTATGTTGGGGTTCATCAGCACAACATAAATATATATAAGCTGACAGAATCTATCAAAGTATACTACATTCCTATCCTCTGTCATCCTATCCCCTATGAAACCTAGCACAGCACTTGCAAAATCAAAATGAGTTTGATGAATAAGGGCATACCCAATTTGTTGACTCGTGATGGGAATAACATCAAAGTTGGAGCATTTATTGATGAATGCCTTGATGATACAATCAAAGAAAAAGCTCCATTTATTTTTGATATTTGCTCTTTTCAGTTGACCCAGCTTTCCCAAACATTTCTCATAGCCCAAACTGGCCATAAGCTGCTGTAAGACAGGATCCTCCACTGTTGAGAATATGCAACCTTCAGGTAATTGGAGAGCTTTACGAACTGCTCCAGGAGTAACCACATGCTCGACATCTCCTGATGTGAAAATAATGATTGGAGTACCAGTAGCACCACCATCATCAAAAGCCCAGTTCTCCAAAACGTCAGCACTTGTTGGCTTGAAATAGTTTGAGGTTGGGTCAAGGCATACCCAATCTCACTATGAGTTAATAAATCTTGCACAAAGTGCAGATCTGATGGAGCTTCAGCCTTATTCAAGATTGCAGCATAGTTATTTGGTACAAATTTGGCTCAATCAACAATTAAATCCTTGGGTGCCATAAAAAATAAGTAAGAAATTAGAGTGCCTGTAAGGTGTTTGAGAAAATGTCTGTAAAGAAAACCGTCAGAAAATGTGAGAGAGAATAAGAAAAGAGAGAGAGTAGATTAAAAATGAAATAAAAGGTTTATAAATCTTTTATCTCTTTTACTTAGACATCCCATGTGACAGCAGTTAATAAGAAGTGGAACAGACCTTTATACCTGTCAGGCATGCAGCAGTTAAGGAAAAAGTTAACGGGCACGGTAAATAAGTAATAATTACATTGCACGTTCAGTTTTTAAAAAAACTGTTCCCACTAAACAAATGATTATGACTGCTTTATCTCACATAAACCAACATTCTGTAAAAATATGACCGTTCAAGTAATGACCAAAAAATTAAACAAGTAAATAAATACTGCCACGTCAGCATCAGAACTTGATTATTATCAGAATTTAAAAGTCATCAGAATATGGCTCCTTAACTCAAAAAATGAATGTTTATTTCTGTAATTCTTCACACAAGTACTGATATGAGTACATCAGAACTTAATCATCAGAACTTCCATCAGAACTTATCCTCAGAATTTATGCAACTGACACTAAGACTGTTCATCTAAAACAACATTTATCACCACAGTAATTTTCATCATTCATATGGAGTGTTTGTGTGTGCAATAAGCTAAATATCAGACAAAGAGTAAAGTCTGATTCACTTCAGTACATCTTAGAAGTAAGGCATAACTAAGAACTTTGCTCAAAATCTGTCATTATTCTGAAGTCTGTTGTAGAATGAGTTCATGCATGAGTCCACTTCAACTATTTTGCGCTCATTTTATGCATAATTTGAAATTCCTTTTTACAGTGGCTTCTCAGTGTAAGTGAGTCACAACTGCTTATCAGAATTTATGCTATTATCAGAGTATTTCTCCAGTAATCAGAGAATGTGAAAAGTCACCAAGAAAATATTATTTTGCTTTTCTAATGCATATTACTTAATACCAGCAATGAACTTGGGTCTTCCCTTCCATATTTTTACTCTAAATCTCAAAAGAGTACCCGATATTTATTTCTTTTCTTTTTCCTTTTCTTTTGATAAGTGAGGCTTATCAGCACTTAGTACATCCATCAGATTTACTTAACATCAGAACTTAACAGATAAGAAGCACTATTCTAGTTTTTGACTTAGTAATAAGATACACAAAGTAAACTTTAACTAAGCTCAATATCAGAATTTGCTTGTGTTAAAAGATTTCCATATAAACAATTACTTCAAACATGGGATCTTTAGTATATTAAAGACTACTAGATCAGCATCTAGCACAGTTATCCTCATTGGATTGAATAGTCACAGAAACATTCATATCACTACCAGAGTTTAGAAATTCACATCAGACAACAATCAACACTTAGAAAATTTCAATTTAAGCACATAATACACAAAGATAATAATATTTATAAATACTGATCATAAAGTCTGATGTATCAGAACATAAACTAAGCAGATTTAGAGAAAGAACCTGAAACCATTCCAAGTTCATTTACCAATCTTGTAAAAGTAGCTTCACATAGTGGTTTTGTGAAGATATCTGCTAGTTGTTGATCTGTTGGAACAAAATGCAATTCCACTGTACCTTCATCCATATGTTTCGTTATGAAGTGGTACCTTATGCTGATGTGCTTTGTCATTGAGTGTTGAACTGAATTACCTGTCATAGCAATAGCACTTTGATTATCACAGTAAATAGGGATTTTAGAATATGTTAACCCATAATCCAGTAACTGATTCTTCATCCAAAGAATCTGTGCACAACAGCTTCCTGCAACAATGTACTTTGCTTCTGCAGTTGATGTGGAAATTGACTTTTGTTTCTTGCTAAACCAAGAAACCAATCTGCCTACAGGAAATTGGCAGCTTCCACTCGTGCTTTTCCTGTCAATTTTGCGTCTGGCAAACTCTGCATCTGAGTAACCTATTAGCTTAAAGTCTAATTCTCTAGGATACCACAATCCTAGATCAGCTGTACCCTTAAGGTACTTGAAAATTCTTTTTACAGTTGTTAAGTGAGGTTCTCTTAGATCTGCTTGAAATCTTTCACAAAGACAGGTAGCATACATGATATCAGGTCTACTTGCAGTTAGATAGAGTAGTGAGCCAATCATACCTCTGTAATCAGTAATATCTACTGATGTACTAGTATCCTTATCCAATTTTGTTGCAGTGGCCATAGGAGTGGATGCACTTGAACAATCTTGCATTCCAAATTTCTTCAACAAATTTCTGGTGTACTTAGATTGATAAATAAAAGTTCCTTCTTCATTCTGCTTGACTTGAAGGCCCAGAAAATAGCTAAGTTCTCCCATCATACTCATTTGATATCTTGACTGCATTAGTTTGGCAAACCTTTTACAAAGTCTGTCATTTGTAGAACCAAAAATGATATCATCAACATATATCTGTACCAAAAGTAAGTCCTTTACATGGTTGAGATAGAACAATGTTTTGTCAATAGTCCCTCTGTTAAATCCACTTTCCAGAAGAAACTGAGCTAATGTCTCATACCATGCTCTTAGAGCTTGCTTAAGGCCATTAAGTGCTTTATCAAGTCTGTAGACATGATGAGGAAATTTTGAATCTACAAAACCTGGAGGTTGTTCAACATATACTTCTTCTTCTAATTCTCCATTAAGAAATGCACTTTTTACATCTATTTGAAAGACTGTAAACTTTTTGTGAGCAGCATAAGCCAAAAATATCCTTATGGCTTCCAATCTAGCAACTGGTGCAAATGTTTCATCATAATCAATTCCCTCCTGTTGAGAATATTCTTTTGCAACCAGCCTTGCTTTATTCCTTGTAATAATGCCATCACTATCAGTTTTGTTTCTGAACACCCACTTTGTACCAACAACAGATCTGTTCTTTGGTCTTGGCACTAGGTTCCAGACTTTATTTCTTTCAAATTCATTTAACTCTTCCTGCATTGCTTGCACCCAATCAGCATCTTGAAGAGATTCTTCCACTTTCTTTGGTTCAGTCTGAGAAAAAAAAGAGTGATAGAGACATTCATTTGATGTTGTTGTTCTAGTTCTTATACCTGCTTCAGGATCTCCAATAATCAAGTCAGGTGTATGTGCTTTAGTCCACTTCCTTGCAGATGGAAGGTTATCTCTAGAACTGGATGCTCCCCCATGATCCATGCTGTCTCCATCAACATTTTCTGATCCTCCCCCTGAAATTATGCTTTCTGAGTTGGATCCTTCAGAATTTGAGTTTCCAGAATTATCAGAATTTGAGTTTCCAGAATTATCAGAACTTTGCCCATCAGAACTTGATGAATCAGAACTTGAAGAGCCTGTTCTAGATTCTGATGCTTCTTGAGATGTAGTTATATCTTCAATATGCCCCCCTGCACAGGTGCATTTTCCTTTGGCGTAGTTACCACAGTTTCAATGACATCAGAGTTTAATCCATCAGAATTTGCAGTATCAGGATTTAGACTGTCAGGATTTAGACTGTCAGGATTTAGACTGTAAGGATTTACATAATCAGAATTTAAAACTTCATTCTCAAATCTCAGCTGATCATTATCATTGAAATCTTCAAGTCCAGTAATCTTCTTATCATCAAAAGAGACATTGATAGATTTCATGACAACCCTTGTTCTTAAATTGTAGACTCTGAAGGCTTTTATGGAAAGTGGATATCCAACAAAAATTCCTTCATCAACTTTTATATCAAATTTGGATAGTTGTTCATGATGAGTCTTAAGAACAAAATATTTGCATCCAAATACCTAAAAATACTTCAGATTTGGCTTCTTTTTCTTCACCATCTCATATGGTGTCTTTCCATGCTTGTTAAGTGTTTCATTCTGAGTTAAACAAGCAGTCTGCACAGCTTCAGCCCAAAAATAGGTTGGTAACTTTGCTTCATCAAGCATAGTTCATGCAACTTCAATAAGAGTTCTATTCTTTCTTTCAACAACTCCATTTTGCTGTGGAGTTCCAAGAGCAGAAAATTCCTGCTTGATTCCATGGTCTTTGCAGAACTCTTCCATAATCAAATTCTTGAACTTAGTGCCATTATCACTTCTTATGATTTTCACAGAGTCTTTGACCAATTTATCCAGTTGTTTGACATGATCAATCAAGATAGATGCAGTTTCACTTTTTGTGTGCAAGAAATACACTCATGTGTATTTGGTGAACCCATCCACTATGACCATAGCATATTTCTTCTTTGCAATAGACATGACATTCACTGGACCAAATAGATCAACATGTAGTAAGTGATAAGGCTCAAGAATTGAAGATTCAGTCTTGCTCTTGAAGGAAGATTTTCTTTGTTTTGCCTTTTGACATGAATCATAAAGGCCATCAGGAGCAAATACTGATTTTGGCATTCCTCTCACTAGATCTTTCTTGACTAGTTCATTTATATTGTTGAAATTTAAATGAGAGAGTTTCTTGTGCCAATTCCAGCTTTCTTCAATTGATGCTCTACTTAACAGACAGATTGCAGAACCATCAGTACTTGTTGAAAGCTTGGCTTCATAAATGTTACCATGCCTGTATCCTTTCAGAACAACTTTGCCTGTAGATTTGCTAACAACTTCACAGTGTTCTTCAAAGAAATCCACATGATAACCTCTGTCACATATTTGACTAACACTCAGCAAATTGTGTTTAAGTCCTGAGACTAGAGCTACTTTTTCAATGATGACATTCCCAAGATGGATATTGCCATATCCCAGAGTTTTTCCCATGTTGCCATCTCCATAGGAAACATCTGGGTCAGCTTTCTCCACAAAGTCTGATAGCAGGGCTTTATTTCCAGTCATATGTCCTGGACATCCACTGTCCAGAACTAGGATGTTTTTCCTGTTGCCCTGCAATCACAAAGACCACTAATGATTAGTTTTAAGGACCCAGACTTGCTTGGATCCTTTGGCCCTATTAAGTTTGTTAACATTTGCAGCGAATTTAGCATCAGAGTTTATGTTAACAGTTTTCTTATCAGAATTTACAATATCAAACTTTGCATCAGAACTTACACCAGAAGGAATAATGCTAACTTTCTTTAAAGAAGGTTTTATTTGATAATAATCATAATACAAACTATGATATTCCTTACAAGTATAAATGGAATGCCATAAACTACCACAATTAAAACAAGGATTTTGTGGCCTATATCTAACAGACTGACTCTTAACTCCTGATTTTGAAGGTAAGGAGTTTATGTTCTTATTCTTCCTGCAAAAAGAAGCCAGATGGTTAGAATTTCCACAGTTATAACATTTCTATCTAGGAGCATTAGGAACAGGCTTATAATCATTACTTTTATTCACACCTACCTTTCCATTCCTATTTTTCCTAGGTGGCTTTACCTTGTTTACATTCTTAACATCTTTCAGCTTATGCTTAAGCTGCTTCTTTGTCATTAAGCCTATGTTAACTTCAGTTGGCTTATCCTATTTTGGTTTGTCAAAAGTTAATTTCTCTTTAACTTCTGATTTATCAATATCAGACTTTACAACTACAAACTTAACAGGATTTACCTTTGGCTTTTGTTTAAAAACTATAGACTCAATTTCTACAGTTCCTTTATTATCCTTATCATCTCCATAACCTAAGCCCTCTTTCCAGTTCCACTACTTAACAGATTCTGAGTTGTTCTACCAGAGTTAGTCCAAGTCCTGATAATCTCTCTTTCATTTTCTAACTCAGTTTTTAGAGATTCATTCATTTTAAGCACTTCATCTCTAACATAGAAAGCATCATCTCTATCTTTCTGAGTTTGATGGAACATAACTAACTCTTTTTCTAAATAATCATTCCTCTTTTTATAAGCAAGATTTTCAAAAGTTAATCTTTCACATGTTAAAGTTTGATCTCTATAACTAATGAACATGGTTTTAAGATATCTTCTCAACTCAGTAATATCATTAGTATGAAAAGCAAAAGTGTTAGGAATATATGTGCATTAGTTTGATGATATGTTTAACAAAACACTTAAGTAGAAATCTAGTGTTTGTAGCCTCAACGGATAAGACCATTTTGGCTATCCGTTGATGGTGTAGCTTTACTTAGAAATAAGTCTAGTGTTGTAGCACATTTCAGTCTCTGAATTTGAGATATAATTCTTGAATGTTGAGGGAAATTATAAGTCATGTTGACTACTAGAGGATATGCAGATAGGAAGGCCAATTGTAAATATTTCATGCCTTGTAATCTTGTATAAATGAAATGGTGTCAACGGATAATTTAAAGACCTTCAAGGGATGAGAAACAAAGCTTCAACGGATGTCTCTAAAGCTTCAATGGATAACATCCTTCAACGGATGAGTGCATCAACGGATAGAGCTTTAACTGCTAACACATCAACGGATAAAGCCATCAACGGATGAAGGCTTCAACGGATGTTCTGTTAAATAGCAGTTGACAAGTGGTAGTTGTACCTACAAACAGAGGCACATGGGTTGACAGAGACAACTGAGATGTGGTAGCCTAATTCAGGAACATCAGAAAAAGCAGCCGTTCTACTCTAGCATAAAGAGGCAATAGTCAACAATGCACTGGAGTAAAATGGAGTAGAAACAAGTGGAGAACTTATTTTATTATTGTACTTTTTATCTTTGTCTTCACTTGTAAACTTGGTGATATATAAACCAAGTAGCAGCTAGTAATTAGAAATGAATTTTTCCAGAGCTGTTTAGAAAAATCTTGAGAGAAAAATTATCTAGTTTGTACTAGGACGCAGCTGTGATCAACTTCTTGAATCACAGATTTTCTGAAATACCATCTCTGGTGGAACAACAATCTACCATAAAAGTTTTTAAGGTCTGTTGTGTTCTTTACATTAGTGTTTGAATATATATCTGTCTGTATTAGCTTAAAGCAATTCATACACTTGTTTATCTTAAACACATAGCCTTTGAAACTGCTCAAAACTTGAAAAAGTTTTGAGATTTACATTCAACCCCCCTTCTGTAAATCTCATTGTTAGTTCATTAGGAATAACAATTGGTATCAGAGCAAGCTCTTGACACACAAAGAGTTTAAAGATCTTGGAAACTAACAAAGATGAGTAAGAAGGATATTGGAGTAAAAATCCCAGTTCTTGACAAAGACAGTTATCACCATTGGAAGGTGAAAATGCACCTTCATCTACTCTCCCAAGATGAAGGTTATGTAAACTGCATTGAGAATGGTCCTCACATTCCCCACAAAGTAGCCACAGTTGCTACAGCCACAATTGCTGTTGGTCAATCCATTCCAAAACCTAGAGCAGAATGGACAATGGAAGACACAGAAGAAGTCCACAAGGATAAGAAGGTTATGAACATTTTGTTTAATGGTCTTGACAAGGATATGTTTGATAATGTGATAAATTGCACAACTGCCAAAGAGGTTTGGGACACAGTTTAGCTACTGTGTGAAGGTACATAACAAGTAAAAGAAAACAAAATGCAGCTTCTCATTCAACAGTATGAGTATTTTCATTTTGAAGAAAATGAATCTTTAAATGACACATTCAATAGATTCCAAAAGCTGTTGAATGGACTGAAGCTGTATGGTAGAGTGTACCAGGTGAAGGATTCAAATCTTAAATTTTTAAGATCCTTGCCAAAGGAATGGAAACCCATGACTGTCTCCTTGAGAAACTCTCAAGATTATAAGGACTTCACTCTTGAAAGATTATATGGAATCTTGAAGACTTATGAACTAGAGCTGGAACAGGATGAGGTATTGGAGAAGGGAAGAAAGAAAGGAGGTTCAGTTTCCTTGGTAGCTGAAAATGAGAAAGAATACAGACAAGAAACTGTGAGATCTACATTAAACTCCAAAGATGGCACAAGCAAATCAGAATCAAGCAAGGGTAAGGAGCAAGTTGCTGAGAATGAAGACAACTCCAGCCAAGATGACTCTGATGGTACTGATGAGCATCTTGCATTTCTGTCCAGAAGATTTGCAATGAAATTTAGGAAAAACACTAGAGCCACTAAACCTCATAAGAACATGGTGGACAAATCCAAGTTCAAGTGTTTCAATTGTGGTATAAGTGGACACTTTGCAAGTGAGTGCAGAAAGCCAACTTCTGAAAAGAAGAAATTTGACCAAGTAGATTACAAAAAGAAATATTTTGATCTGCTCAAGCAAAAGGAGAGGGCTTTCATTACTCAAGAAAAAGACTGGGCAGCTGATGGAGAAGAAGAGGATGAAGATGTGGAATATGTCAACTTGGCTCTCATGGCTGATTCTGAGGAAAATGAAGTTAGTTCATCAAGCAACCAGGTAATCACTACTGATTTAACACAGCTTACTAAAGAAGAGTGCAATGATGCTTTTAATGACATGTCTACTGAACTGTATCATTTGCGTGTGTCTCTTAAATCTCTTGCTAAAGAAAATAGTAGGATTAAAGAGAACAATTTGTTTTTAAGTGATAGAAATGCTGTGTTAGAAGATAAGTTGATTGACCTAGAGAAAACTAAGCTACATTGTATATCTGTTGAAAATGAACTAGCTGAATCTGTTAAGAAAGTAGAAATACTTTCTAATCAATTAGAGAGAGAGCAAGAGGTGATTAAAGCCTGGAAGACATCTAGGGATGTTAGTGCTCAAATTGCCAAGGTCCAAGGAATTGAATCATTCTGTGAGACTGCCTGGGATAAAAACAAAAAGAAAATGGAATTAATTGATGGGCTGTCAACGGATGTGGAATCAACGGATGATGAAAGTTATCCGTTGAAGGAAGAAAAGGAGCATCCGTTGAAGGTTCCTCAATTAAAACAGGCAGATGTTTCTAAAAGTGAAAATCTAAAGAAACTCAACAAAAAGTTTGGTTCAACTTCCAAGAA